>NC_140498.1:71747075-71935356 GCF_964271855.1 Acomys minous | reverse complement strand
AGGGGTGAGGAGTTAGGGGTGAGGGAGTTAGGGGTGAGGAGATAGGGGTGAGGAGTTAGGGGTGAGGAGTTAGGGGTGAGGGGTGAGGAGTGAGGAGTTAGGGGTGAGGGGTGAGGAGTGAGGAGTTAGGGGTAGGAGTTAGAGTGAGGAGTTAGGGGTGAGGAGTTAGGGGAGAGGGGTGAGGAGTGAGGAGTGAGGAGTTAGGGGTGAGGAGTTAGGGGTGAGGGGTGAGGAGTGAGGAGTTAGGGGTGAGGAGTTAGGGGTGAGGGGTAAGGAGTGAGGAGTTAGGGGTGAGGAGTTAGGGGTGAGGAGTTAGGGGTGAGGAGTTAGGGGTGAGGAGTGAGGAGAGAGGAGTGAGGAGTTAGGGGTGAGGAGTGAGGAGTGAGGAGTTAGGGGTGAGGAGTTAGGAGTGAGGAGTTAGGGGTGAGGGAGTTAGGGGTGAGGAGTTAGGAGTGAGGAGTTAGGGGTGAGGAGTTAGGGGTGAGGAGTGAGGAGTGAGGAGTTAGGGTGAGGGGTGAGGAGTGAGGAGTTAGGAGTGAGGAGTGAGGAGTGAGGAGTTAGGGGTGAGGAGTTAGGGGTGAGGAGTTAGGGGTGAGGAGTGAGGAGTGAGGAGTGAGGAGTTAGGGGTGAGGAGTGAGGAGTGAGGAGTTAGGGGTGAGAGGTTAGGAGTGAGGAGTTAGGGGTGAGGAGTTAGGGAGTTGAGGAGTTAGGAGTGAGGAGTTAGGGGTGAGGAGTTAGGGGTGAGGAGTGAGGAGTGAGGAGTTAGGGGTGAGGGGTGAGGAGTGAGGAGTGAGGAGTGAGGAGTGAGGAGTTAGGGGTGAGGAGTGAGGAGTGAGGAGTGAGGAGTGAGGAGTTAGGGGTGAGGAGTGAGGAGTGAGGAGTTAGGGGTGAGGAGTGAGGAGTGAGGAGTGAGGAGTTAGGGGTGAGGAGGGAGGAGTGAGGAGTGAGGAGTGAGGAGTTAGGGGTGAGGAGTGAGGAGTGAGGAGTTAGGGGTGAGGAGTGAGGAGTGAGGAGTGAGGAGTTAGGGGTGAGGAGTTAGGGGTGAGGGAGTGAGGAGTGAGGAGTTAGGGGTGAGGAGTTAGGGGTGAGGGAGTGAGGAGTGAGGAGTTAGGGGTGAGGAGTGAGGAGTGAGGAGTTAGGGGTGAGGAGTGAGGGGTGAGGAGTGAGGAGTGAGGAGTTAGGAGTGAGGAGTGAGGAGTGAGGAGTTAGGAGTGAGGAGTTAGGGTGAGGAGTAGGGGTGAGGAGTGAGGAGTGAGGAGTTAGGGGTGAGGAGTTAGTGGTGAGCAGTTAGGGGTGAGGAGTTAGGGGTGAGGAGTGAGGAGTGAGGAGTTAGGGGTGAGGAGTTAGGAGTGAGGAGTTAGGGGTGAGGAGTTAGGGGTGAGGGGTGAGGAGTGAGGAGTTAGGGGTGAGGAGTTAGGGGTGAGGGGTGAGGAGTGAGGAGTTAGGGGTGAGGAGTTAGGGGTGAGGAGTTAGGGGTGAGGAGTTAGGAGTGAGGAGTTAGGGTTGAGGAGTTAGGGGTGAGGAGTTAGGGGTGAGGAGTTAGGAGTGAGGAGTTAGGAGTGAGGAGTTAGGGGGTGAGGAGTTAGGGGTGAGGAGTTAGGGGTGAGGAGTGAGGAGTTAGGGGTGAGGAGTTAGGAGTGAGGAGTTAGGAGTGAGGAGTTAGGGGTGAGGGGTGAGGAGTGAGGAGTTAGGAGTGAGGAGTTAGGAGTGAGGAGTTAGGAGTGAGGAGTTAGGGGTGAGGAGTTAGGGGTGAGGAGTTAGGAGTGAGGAGTTAGGGGTGAGGGGTGAGGAGTGAGGAGTTAGGAGTGAGGAGTTAGGAGTGAGGAGTTAGGAGTGAGGAGTTAGGGGTGAGGAGTTAGGAGTGAGGAGTTAGGAGTGAGGAGTTAGGGGTGAGGAGTTAGGAGTGAGGAGTTAGGGGTGAGGAGTTAGGAGTGAGGAGTTAGGAGTGAGGAGTTAGGGGTGAGGAGTTAGGAGGTGAGGAGTTAGGGGTGAGGAGTTAGGAGTGAGGAGTTAGGGGTGAGGAGTTAGGAGTGAGGGTTAGGAGTGAGGAGTTAGGGGTGAGGAGTGAGGAGTTAGGGGTGAGGGGTGAGGAGTGAGGAGTTAGGAGTGAGGAGTTAGGGGTGAGGAGTTAGGGGTGAGGAGTTAGGGGTGAGGAGTTAGGAGTGAGGAGTTAGGAGTGAGGAGTTAGGAGTGAGGAGTTAGGAGTGAGGAGTTAGGAGTGAGGAGTTAGGGGTGAGGAGTTAGGGGTGAGGGGTGAGGAGTGAGGAGTTAGGGGTGAGGAGTTAGGGGTGAGGGTGGAGGAGTGAGGAGTTACGGGGTGAGGAGTTAGGGGTGAGGAGTTAGGAGTGAGGAGTTAGGGGTGAGGAGTTAGGGTGAGGAGTTAGGGGTGAGGAAGTTAGGAGTGAGGAGTTAGGGGTGAGGAGTTAGGAGTGAGGAGTTAGGAGTGAGGAGTTAGGAGTGAGGAGTTAGGGGTGAGGAGTTAGGGGTGAGGGGTGAGGAGTGAGGAGTGAGGAGTTAGGGGTGAGGAGTTAGGGGTGAGGAGTTAGGGGTGAGGGGTGAGGAGTGAGGAGTGAGGAGTTAGGGTTGAGGAGTTAGGGGTGAGGAGTTAGGGGTGAGGAGTTAGGGGTGAGGGGTGAGGAGTTAGGGTGAGGAGTGAGGAGTGAGGAGTTAGGAGTGAGGAGTTAGGGGTGAGGAGTTAGGGGTGAGGAGTTAGGGGTGAGGAGTTAGGGGTGAGGGGTGAGGAGTGAGGAGTGAGGAGTTAGGGGTGAGGAGTTAGGGGTGAGGAGTTAGGGGTGAGGAGTTAGGGGTGAGGGGTGAGGAGTTAGGGGTGAGGAGTGAGGAGTGAGGAGTTAGGAGTGAGGAGTTAGGGGTGAGGAGTTAGGGGTGAGGGGTGAGGAGTGAGGAGTGAGGAGTTAGGGGTGAGGGGTGAGGGGTGAGGGGTAGGGATGAGGGGTGAGGAGTTAGGGGTGAGGGGTGAGGAGTTAGGGGTGAGGGGTGAGGAGTTAGGGATGAGGGGTGAGGGGTGAGGGATGAGGGGTGAGGGATGAGGGGTGAGGGGTGAGGGGTGAGGGGTAGGGGTGAGGGGTGAGGGGTAGGGGTGAGGGGTGAGGGGTAGGGGTGAGGGGTGAGGAGTTAGGGGTGAGGTGGTGGGAGCTCAGTCAGATGTGAAGGTGGGTGCTAATAACGAGAATATAGGAGGTAAAAGCAGGGAGACAAGAAGAGGTTCCAGGTCATTTTCAGTGAAATATTGAGTTCAAGGCCAGCTTTGGCTACCTTACACCCTGAGGCAAACAATTAACAAAAACAAGCAAATAAACGAGGCTGGGGAGACAACTTGGTAGGTAACGTGCTTGCCTTGAAAGAACAAGGACTTGAGTTTGGTTCCCAGAACCCACATGAAAATCTGGGTGTGCATTTGCAATCCCAGTGCTGGGGAAGAGGATACAGGTAGATTTGGGGTTCCCTAGCCATTCTCCTACTCCTGTGGCCAGTTCTAGGCAAGTGGGAGTTGCTGTCTCAAAAAAAAAATAATGAATTGTGCCTGAAGAATACCACTGGGGGTGTTCTCTGGCCTCCACATATATGTATAAACACGTGACTAGGCATCTGTGCCTACACACACACACACACACAGGAGTGCCAGTATAGAGGGGATGGGCAGAAGACTATTGCGGACCGTTTCGTCTTGCTGATTTCTGGGGACCCACATAGTGATATGATCCCTATTACGTTTCCTATGTAATAGATTTGTTATGTAATATGTATTTTAGGGGGTTTCATATAACCAGGCTGGCCTCAAACGCACTATATAGCTGAGGATGACCTTGAACACTTGATCTTCTTGTCTTTACCTCCAACATACTACAATTACAGGCCTGTGCCACTGAGCCTGAAAATCTTATCTGTGTTATGTTGTGTATAATAATGCAAGAACTAGCGGGACAACTGGGTAGGTTAAGACCTCGGGGGCGGGAGCAGGGGGAAGAAGGGAGGGGCTGGGGAGATGTCTCAGAGGTTAAGAGCACTGTCTGCTGTTCCAGAGGTCCTGAGTTCAATTCCAACAACCACATGGTGGCTCACAACCACCTATAATGTGATCTGATGCCCTCTTCTGGCTGGCAGGTGTATATGCAGACAGAGCACTGTATACATAATAAATAAATCTTAAAAAAAAAAAAAGACCTTAGCTAGATTCAGAGTTTCACATAGTGGAAGGAAAGAGTGACTCCCTTAGGTTGTCCTCTGACTTCCACATATTTACCCCACAACAAATAGAGAAATAAATATGACCCCTCAAATACATAAAATACAGTATTACATGGAACATTTATATAATTAGTAGTATATAACTGATGTTATCTAAGCTATATAGCATAGTAACATAATTTATATATTATACATTTAACATATAACATTAATATATTATATTATGTACCCAAAATATATATAACCATAAACTATATATGTGTATATTTTATATAATATGTATGGCATATAATGTACAATATTATTTATGACATATCACTTTTATACCATATGTAATATATTGTGATAGAGTAATACTATTGTATATTATCAATGTCATCCCTATCACATATCTATGATATATAATAGATATTATAATATATATGAAAATTAAAAAGAGTAGCTCTGTGGCAATGGCCTGTGGAATACAGGCCTGGGATGTGACTGTTACCTAGCCTTTTTTCAGTTGGAATATCTCGAGGCTCTGAGCAGAATTTTCCTCCATAACCAAGGTCACAATGGCAGATAAAGGTGGCCCCCTGCTCCTGACACCGGCCATCGTTGTGACAGGGGTTCTGGAGACATGGGCTGTCTGCAAAGACAGAGGGTGTGAGTGGGTCACACGAGGATATTCACGGTATGGGAGATGTCTGGCTGTGGGTCAGGCCCCAGGGGAGGGCAGCAGTCAATGGAGCCTGACCTGGGGCCCACTCAGCAATCTAACCTGCTACCCTGGGTCTAGAGAATTTTCTGGAACCTCATTTTCTTTCTTTTTGTGTGTGTGTGTGTGTGTGTGTGTGTGTGTGTGTGTGTGTGTGTGTGTGTACATGCATGAGAAGGTCCAGAGGTCAACTTCAAGTGTCATTTCTCGGTTGCTGTCTGCCTTGTCCTTTTTAGAGACAGGGTCTCTCATAAGCCCAGAGCTCACTGATTAATCTAGGCTAAAAGCCCAGCAAGCCCCAGAGATTCATTTGATGGGTATGTGTGAGTGCCTGCTGTATGCATGCCTAGCACATGTGTGTTGGCTCCCTCAGAGACCAGAACTGGAGTTACAGGCAGTTGGGAGCTGCCATGTGGATGTGAACCTGGGTCCTCTGCAAGAACAGCAAGTGTGCCTAACCACTGAGCCATCCTTCCAACCACGCTTGGCTTTTTACAGATAGTTTTGGAGCTCCAACTCAGGACTTTCCACATGTGCAGAAAGCACTTCACAAACTGTCTTTCCAGTCTTGGAGTTCTTTCCCTTTCTTTTGAGAGAGACAGGGTCTGTCTGGCCTGGACCTTGCTATGTAGATCAGGCTGGCCTCACACTCACAGAGACTTACCTGCCTGTCTCCAGAGTGCTAGGATTAAAGGTGTGCACTACCATGCTTGGCTGGAACCCTATTTTCAATGCTCATAAAGTGGGGTGTCCTGCTTTCCACTACGTAAGGATTAAAGTGGACTCTGGGGCAGAGCTCTACACGGCAGGTAGTAAACACTTGGTAAAAGAGGGTTTCTCCTTCACCCCTCCCGACAAAAGAAGGTGCAGCCTTCCTTTGACCAAACAGGGGTTAGGGAGACAGGGTGGGTACTCCTGGTTATAGAGACTGGAAGGATCCAGGCTCACCGCGGAAGCAGCCTCGAGTAAAGTTGGCCACCACGCAGGACTCTCCAGCTCTGCAGCCATAGGGTTCACACAGCAGGATTCCTTGGCTTGCACAGGTGCAGTGCTGGGAGCAGTCGTCAGTGACAAAGCTGTCACCCAGCTGGAAAAGAGAAGGTGAAGACAGGAGACAGGTCTAGATTCCTCCTAGAGGTCGTTCTCTAGACTGGGACTCCCAGGCCTCCATGCCACCCGGACCTTGTAGTAGATGCCGTTGGTGGTGCAGCCGCAGTGCGTCACTGGGAGGCTCTGGGTGTCACTATAGATGTAGCCTGGGAGGCTGGCACAGCCTTCCACGCAGGGGCCTTCACAAATCTTGGGGGTCACAAAATTGGCACAGGATGCGGGGCAGGGCGTCATGCAACGCTGGTACACAGTATTGGCAGGACATGTCATGGCTGAGGGGACAGAAGCACAGTTAGAAGCTGGCTGGCCTTGGCACCAAACAGATAAAGGGACTAGTGATCAAGATCAAGAAAGAGAGGTATAAGATCACTCAGCAGAGATCCCTGTAGGCAGGGAGGCCAGAACAAACAGGCCAGTTCTGTGTGAAGAGTTTTGTCTGGGACACAGGACACATGATGAAAACAGACAGACAGTGGTAGGGCGGGTACAGCAGCTGCTACTTGCAATGCTAGCACTCTGCGAGGCAGAGGCAGGCGGACCTCTGAGTTTGAGGCCAGCCTGGTCTACAAAGAGAGTCCAGGACAGCCAGGGCTACACAGAGAAACCCTGTCTTGAAAAACAAAAAACAAAAAAACAAAAACAAAAATCCAAAAACGGGCTGGAGAGATGTCTCAGCAGTTGAGAGCGCCTGGAAGGATCCTGGTTCTGTTCCCAGCAACCACAGGGCAATTTCCATCCACGTGTAACCCCAGGTCCAGGGACTCCGACACCCTCTTCTAGCCTCTGTGGCGACCAGGATGCACATGGTGCACAGAATGCACGCAGGCAAAGCACTCATACATATACATCAAATAAAAATAAGCAAAATCTTAACGAAACAAAACAACAACACCTCAAAGCATAAGCAGGGAGCTAAGGGAAAGCTGAGCCAGCAGAGGCGCGCCTGCTGAAGCATGACCTGAGTTCAGTCCCTAGCCAGGGGTGGCGGCATGTGCTCTCGGGAGGTGGAGACCTGAGGCTGCTCGGGGCTCACTAGGCAGCCAGCCTGACCTCATCACCAGGCTCTGGGTCCCGGTGAAAGACCCTGCCTCACATAACAGGTGGGGTTGTGAGGTGACTCAGTGGGGAAAGGTGACCTGAATTGGACCCCTCATACACGGTGGAAGGAAAGAACCAACTCCTGAAAGTTGTCTTCTGACCTTCACGCATGCGCTGTGGGATATGCCCGCCCTCCCACACACAATAGATGGAGCTACCCCCCCCCAAACAAAAGAACAGGGCACATGGGTCCTGCTCTCCGGCCCCCACATGTAAGCGTGCACCCAAACACACATGAACGCACACATAAAAAAAAAAAAAAACAAAGGAAGAGAGAAAACAACAACAACAACAATATGGGCAGAGAGGGGGAGGGGTGGGGCTGGACAATAGAGGAGTGGTGGGGAGGGTCAGTCTAAAGGCACGTGCTGCCTTGAACTTGGGGATAGAGGAATGAAGGCCAAAGGACCATGGTGAGGGTGGTGGCGGCCACAGAGACTAGCAGTGGAATGGCTGCGGAGTCAGAGCCTCACCACAGTGTGTCTGGTCCCGCCAACCAGTCACGTTGGCACCTGCCTCCTGGCAAATGATGGCGTATCCACTGAGGACCCGGCATCGGAGTTCCTCTTCCTCTTTGGTCTTCCAACCAGTGCACATGTCAGATATACAATGCCTGGGGTAGGAGGGGAGGGGTGGGGTAGATGTGCCGTTAGAGAGACGGGCAAAGAGATCCTAGTCTTGCTGAAAAGGGGCTCGGTGAAAGGCTGGGAGCTGGGGCCATGGCTCAGCTGACATGTGGCTGCCTTGCAAGATTAAAGACCTGTTTGATTGCTGGTCTCCATGTTAAAAACAAGCAGGGTGTGGTGATATGTCATAGTCTCAGTGCTGGGAAGGGCGGGGAGAGGAGGGTCCCTGAGGCTCACTGGCCAGCCTGGCCAGCCTAATTGGGAAGCCTTGGCTTTGAGTTTGAAACTTAATCTCAGAAAACAAGGCGGAGGCAGTGGAGATGCTCACTGGATAAAAGCACTTGCTGTTCAAGTACGAGGATCCGAGTTCAAATCCACACACACATGCCTGTAACCCCCCTGCTCTGTAGGGGAGTGAGGACAGAAAGATCAATGGGGCTCATGTCCTCATGGCCTAGCCAAAAAATAGTGAGCTCCAGGTTCAGTGTGAGACCCCATCTTAAAGGAATAAGGTGCAGAAGTGATAGAAAAAGACACCTGATTTTCAACTCTGGGCCCCCAGCAACACATACCCACATCCACACTCACACAAAAGGAAAGGAACAAAGATAAAAACCAAGGTGGATGGTTCCTAAAGGATCTCACATCTATGTAAATATACACAACACGTACACTGAACAAACATGTGCAGACCCATCTCCCTCACAAATCCTTCTAAATAAGTGGGTAGATAAGAGATAGATAGATGGATGGGCAGATAGGTAGATAAGTAGTAGGTAGATAGATAGATAGACAGACAGACAGACAGATAGATAGACAGACAGACAGACAGACAGATAGATAGACAGACAGACACACAGACAGACAGACAGATAGATAGATAGATAGATAGATAGACAGATAATAGGTAGATAGATAAATCTGGGGATGTAGCAGTTTGGTAGTGTCTGCTTAGCAAACATGAAGCCCTGGGTTCCATCCCCTGTGCCATATAAACAGGGCATGGTGGTGCACACCTATAATCCGGAGTCAGAAAGATCAGAAGTTCAAGGTCATCCTTAGATATATACTAACCTGGGCTATATGACACCCAAATAAATACTGGCTAAAATAGGTTAAAAATAGAGAAGAAAGCTGGGCGTTGTGGCACACACCTGTAATCCCAGCACTCAGGAGGCAGAGGCAGGCAGATCTCTGTGAGTTTGAGGCCAGCCTGGTCTACAAAGTGAGTTCAGGACAGCCAGGGCTACACAGAGAAACCCTGTCTCAGAAACAAAACAAAACATAACAAAGAAACAAAAACAAAAATAGAGAATTGGGGCCTGGAACCCCACACAGAAAGTCGGTGGGCTAGAGGTGTAGCTCAGGGTAAGGCATTTGATACAGAAAGATAGCAGACTGCATGGAGGGAGTCAGTAGGAAGCAAGGTTATGAGGGAAAAGAACCAAGGCGGCAGAGCTAGACCCGGGTCAGAGAGGAAAACCACAGCAGGAATCTGGAACATTCTTGTAAGTTCTGGGCCTGTGACTCACTGCTCGAAGGGCTCTGGGGATACAATCTGGTGACAGGCAGCAAAGGGGCCCTTGGGGTCTGCCAGCACCCTACAGGCCTGGGTGCTGCTGATGAGTGCTGTCTGCTCCGGGCTACATTCTGATGGCAGAAGGTCAGGCTCTTCCTCTTCCTCTTCTTCTTCTTTTTCTTCAGGTAGGGCCCTGAAGTAGGGATGGCAAGGAGCTATGTGAGGCTCAGGAGGGAGAAACAAGTTTAGAGAAAGGTGAAAGGAAGGATAAGGGCACCATAGAGATTTCCAATGAGCAGCTGTTCACACTGGTCAGTAAGAGAAGAAGGAACAGAAGGTAAAGGCAGTGGAAAAGAGACTTGCTGGCTAGACAATATCCAGCCCAGAGGGATCGCCCAGTGAGGGGCTGGGGTGTGGCTCAGTGGTAGAGCCCCTGCCTAGAATCCCCCAGTGAGAGGCTGGGGTGTGGCTCAGTGGTAGAGCACCTGCCTAGAATCCCCCAGTGAGGAGCTGGGGTGTGGTTCAGTGGTAGAGCACCTGCCTAGAATCCCCCAGTGAGGGGCTGGGGTGTGGTTCAGTGGTAGATCCCCTGCCTAGAATCCCTCAATGAGGGGCTGGGGTGTGGCTCAGTGGTAGAGCCCCTGCCTAGAATCCCCCAGTGAGGGGCTGGGCTGTGGCTCAGTGGTAGAGCACCTGCCTAGAATCCCCCAATGAGGGCCTGGGGTGTGGTTCAGTGGTAGAGCACCTGCCTAAAATCCCCCAGTGAGGGGCTGGGGTGTGGCTCAGTGGTAGAGCACCTGCCTAGAATCCCCCAGTGAGGGGCTGGGGCATGGTTCAGTGGTAGAGCATCTGCCTAGAATCCCCCAGTGAGGGGCTGGGGTGTGGCTCAGTGGTAGAGCACCTGCCTAGAATCCCCCAGTGAGGGGCTGGGGTGTGGCTCAGTGGTAGAGCATCTGCCTAGAATCCCCCAGTGAGGGGCTGGGGGTGGCTAAGTGATAAGAGTTCTTGACTTTAATTCCCAGTAATGGGTAAGGAGTGTGGCTCAGTGGTTGCATCCATGAGGTCCTAGGTTAAATCCTCTACACCTCCAATGAGAGAGACTCTTGCTCATCTCCCTAGCCCAAGTCCTCACCTTGGGACTCGGAAGAGGACATCTGCCACTTTCACCTCCCAACTGTTGCCAAAGTCATTGATGTTTGAGGTGAGCACTCCACTGGGCAACATGAGATCATTGGCTTGGTTCTTGTCATAGTTTCCACACAGGCCCCGTATCAGTCCACGGTATGTGGTAGGCAAGGAGATCACTGCGGGAAGAAGGAGATGCCCTGTGGTGAGACAAACTCTGTCCTCCTCACCATACTCTCAGTCTCCCTCTCAAGCCAGGGGTCTATTTCCAAGTATAACTCATCTTCCTATGAGCTGTCTGCCTGAGCTGTGCCTTCCTATCTTCCATCCCAGAAATGGGACTCCTATTTTCTCTGGCTATTGGTTTTTATTGCTGCTGTTTTGGTTCTCTTTGGTTATTGTTGGGTTGTGTTGGTTTGTTTGGTTGGTTTGTTCTCATTTTTGAGACAGAGTATCATATAGCCCAAGATGGACTCAAACCGTCTATGTAGCTGAGGCTAGCCTCAAGCTCCTGATCCTCCTGCATCTACCTCCTAACTGCTAGACTTCCAGGTGTGTGCCACCACATCCTGCAGTGTCTTTTTGTTGTTGTTGGGTTTCTTTGAGACATTATCTCAATATAGCAATGTAAGCCCTGGCAAGCATGGAAGACTCTCTTGCCTCTGGTGCCAGAGGGTTGGGATTACAGGTGTGAGGCAGCACCCCTGGCTCAGAGATAGGCCCTCTGCTGTCTGATACCTGCACTGTGCTTTCCATCAAAGTCCACCACCATGTCAAAGTCAGTGATGAGAAGCAGCCGTTGAGCCCTCAAGATGATCCGCAAGTGGTTGTTTGGATTGTAGGGGATTGCTACCTTTTGGTTGTTGACCTAGGAATGGAAGGCTGAATTGCAGAGCATGCTGGGTGGGCAGCACCCTCTGCTGCTCTTGACTCTGCCTGGCTCTGTCTAACTCTCCTCACTGAACCACGATATAGTTCAAGTCAGAGACATCCCTTTCGTACCTTAGTTCCTTCCTTGCAAAAATTCAGATGCCTCAGTGGGTAGAGGCACTTGCCGAGAATCCAGAGGACCTGGGTTTGATTTCCAGGACCTACATGCTGGAAGCAGAGAACTGACTCCTCCAAGTTGTCCTCTGAACTCCATACATGAACCACAGCACATGCATGCCCATTCACACACATATACAATACATAAATAAGTATAGGTGCTAGAGTAATTGCTCGTCGGTTAACCGTGCTTGCTGTTCCTCCAGAGGACCTGCATTTGGTTCCCATAATCCTTGCTTGGCTGCTCACAACTGTCTATAAGTCTGGCTCCAGAGTATATGACACCTTCTCTGGTCTCTGTGGGTACTCACACATGTGTGGCATATACTCACATAGACGTAAATAAACAATTAAAAATCAATATTAAAAAAAACTAAGTACACGTCAAAGAAAGTTGGTTTTCCCCCCTTAAATCAACACTATGGATGCTGCAGCTTCATTTTTAGCATATGCATCACCACCCCATCCATCGCTCATCTTTCCCCTCGCCCCTCTCAGCCTTGCGTGTGGTCCCACTGCCCTGTGCCACTTTTCCCCACGAGGTAACACTGACTCTGACTTCTATAAATGGTCTGCACCCCTGGACACTTCCTGACAATGGGCCACGTGGGCTTTGTCAGCTCCAGGTGGCCTATAGTAGCCTCCCTAGTTTCCTGCAGGTCTGGCCCTGCCTCTTACTCACCAAAACCACCAGGCCTTCTTGGAGCTGGATTTTATAGCCATAGACAATGGTGGTCACTTCGTGCAAGGTTGGGTTTCCTTTGGGGGTTATTTTGTTGCGTCCCTCCGTGACTAGCTGCTCAACTCCCTCTGGGAGCTTGTCCACCGTCTTTATGAGATAGTAGTTCATACGACCCAGGAAGTGGTAGGTGAAGGCATCGAATGTGCGGTAATAGGGGTCTCCAAAGATGGTACATTTTTCCAACTCTGTCAAGAAGCATGAACACTGAAAAGGACCTCAGGCCAGTTACTGCTCCCCCAGACTCTCTCCCCAGCTGTGGTACTTCTGATAGCCCACTCTAGGGCCCTGCCTTGGATCCTTTCAGCTGCCAGGGCGCCCCTTCCCCCATGTCTCCTTACTGTTGACTGCACAGTTACTGCTGCCGTCCTCACTGTGCTGGCAGTGGGACCCTGATGGGCAGGTGAAATTCCGGCACTGAACAAGCCTATTTGTGCAGGTGCAGCTCTGGGTGCAGCCACTGGAGATCCAGGTCTTGCCTGCCTGTAGAAGCCATGGGAAGAGAAAAGAGAAAAGAGGTGGCGATTCTAAAGAGAAAGCTTAGCTTCCTGTGTGAGTAGTTTATATATGGCCTCCTCCCTACAGGTTCCAAATCTATTAAGTCAACCAACTATTGGAGGAAAACATTTGAAAAAATTGCATCTATAGTTAGGGGTATGGCTCAGTGATAGAGCATGTGCAATGAATCCCCTAGTGAGGAGCTAGGGCTTACATCACGGGTAGACCATTTACCTAGAATCATCCCCCCACCCCAGTGAGGTGCAAGGGCTTATCTCAGTGGTAGAGCACCTAGAATTTCCCAGTGAGGGGCTCAGAGTGTGGCTCAGTGGTAGAGTTAGTGCCTACCATGAATGAGGCTCTACGTTCCAGAAAGAAAACCTATCTGTATTTTATGTCATTATTCCCTAAGTAATACAGTAGAACTATTTGTATAACATGTACATAGTCTATGTCACTATAATTCATGTAGAATTATTTAAAGCATATAGAAAGATAAACAAGTACTATGTTATTTCACTTGTATGTGGAGATGTATGTGTGCATGCATGTAGTATGTGTTCATATGTGTGTAATTTACATATATGCATGAGCAGGTAGAGGAGGGCAAGGGACAAGCTATTCCTCAGGAGCTGTCTATCTTGCTCTTTGAGGAAGGGTCCCTCATTAAGTCTTAAACTTGCCAAATAGGCTAGGTTGAGGGGCCAGTGAGCCTCAGGGATCTGCCTATCTCCACCTCTTCAATTCTGAGATTACAAGCAAATATGACTATAACACACACACACACACACACACACACACACACACACACACACACACACATACTTTGTGCATGTGGATGTCACTGCACCTGTGTGAAAGGCAGAGGACATTTGTCATTTCTTTCCAGAGTCCATCCTGTCTTCCCACTATGTGGGTTTCTGGGATCAAAGGTTTCATTGGAGGTGCACTTACCTGCTGAGCCACGTGGGCCCCGTACCTGGCTTTTTCTACAGGGGTTTTAGGAATGAAACTGACACCCTCATGCTTGCAAGGCAAACACTTACTGGCTAAGACATCTGCTCAGTTCTGTGTGTTTGTTTAGAGAACTTGCTTGGAGGTTCTTAGCAGGGAAGCCCAGCTACTGTACACCCTTGACCAAAAAACCCAGTCCTCCTCAGCAGACTGGGCAGCTTTGGGAGGGACATATATGGATTGGTGAGGTAGGAAGGAGATGCCTGCCTAGCCAGCTACATCATCCAGATCAACCCTGGGGACCAGGGGGTCACAGACGTCACAGTCAGCTGTCCTTCACATTCCTTGCTTTTTGAAATGGAGTCTCATATGGACCAGACTGGCCTCTGATTCCCTACAGAGCTAAAGAGGGCTTTGCACTTCTGATCCTTCTGCTTCTATCTTCCTGGCACTAGGGTGACGGGTGTGCACCACCATTCCTGGCACTAGGATGACGGGTGTGCACCACCATTCCTGGCACTAGGGTGACGGGTGTGCACCACCATTCCTGGCACTAGGGTGACGGGTGTGCACCACCATTCCTGGCACTAGGGTGACGGGTGTGCACCACCATTCCTGGCACTAGGGTGACGGGTGTGCACCACCATTCCTGGCACTAGGGTGACGGGTGTGCACCACCATTCCTGGCACTAGGGTGACGGGTGTGCACCACCATTCCTGGCACTAGGGTGACGGGTGTGCACCACCATTCCTGGCACTAGGGTGACGGGTGTGCACCACCATTCCTGGCACTAGGGTGACAGGTGTGTACCACCATTCCTGGTTTACAAGCTTCTGGGGATGGAAGCTAGGGCTCTGCGTACTCTAGACAAGTCCTGTACCCACTGTGCTGTGCTTTCACGACCACGACATCATTTTATACAAGGGCTTGACCATCCGTGTGTTTGAGTATCTTCAGGAGGCCATGGAACTAAGAACATGCAGCACCATACATGTCCAGGACCTGATACAACTGGTTCCCTCCAGAAGGCAGTGATAGTGTCATCTGAATCTTAACACCATGGAGCCCTCCTTCTCAAGACACTGTTCTTGGCAGTTTGCTGGGTTTAGTTGAGATAAGGTCTTAAGTAGTTGAGGCTAATCTTGAAGTCACTATGTATCTGAAGATTGCCTTCAACTTCTCTTCCTGCTCCCACATCCCAAGTGGTAGGACTTGATGTGTGTACTACAACATGCAGCTTGCTCTTGGGGTCCTGAATACACTGCTTGGGAGGGGCTGGTGGACTCATTTGCAGATGAGGCAGTGAAGCAGCAGGGTTCTTCCTGTTTCATCCACCCCTGCCTTGGTGCGTCCACTGTGGGAATCCCCTGACACAGTTCACAGTATATGAGGACTGGGACTGCGGCCTGATGGGCAGAGTGCTTCTCTATGATTGGTGAAACCCTGAGCACCACATAACCCAGGAATGGTGGAGCAGCCTGGCATCCCAGCACTCAGGAGGTGAGAGCAGGAGGGTCAGGAGTTCAAGGCCATCCTCAGCTATGCAGTCAGTTTGAGACCAGCCTGAGCTATATGAGTCTTTGTCTTTGAAAAGGAAAAATAAAGGTTGGAGAGATGGCTCAGGGGTGAAGGGCACTGACGGCTCTTCCAGAGCTTCTGAGTTCCAGTCCTAGCAACCACATGATGGTGCACAACCATCTATAATGTAATCCAATGCCCTCTTCTGGCGTGCAGGTGTACATGTAGGCAGAGCACTGTATACATAAATAATAAATAAATCCTGATTTTTTTTTAAAAGGAAAACTAAATTAAAATTCAATCGACATTCTACCAGCCTTCGTACTCCATGGCCAGCCATACAAACAGGAGCATCCAAGGCTGAGAAAGGCAGAGCATGCCCCCACCTCCTGCCTCCTCAATCCCACTCCCCATACCAACTCACCAGGATGAGGTCACCCTTTGCATCTTTGCAGCCACATTGGTCTTTGAGCACACACTTGTCCTGACTGAGCAGGTAGCCAGACTGACAGACACAGCCCTCCTTGCAGGTGGAAGGGTCTCTGGGGCTGGTGCCCTCACAGAGGCCATCCGGGTTGGAGCAGGAGGGTAGACAGGAGGGCAGGCAGCTGGTGTACATGCTGTTGGCTGGGCACTTCATAGCTATGGGGTGGAAGGAGAACAAGGCTCATGCCGTGCCCTGGTCTCCTCCAGCCGTGAGCTGGTTCTGCCTCTCCCTTCCCACAGCTCCCTTACTTCTTGAGACACAGTTAGTGCTGCCGTCTTCATTTTCTTCGCAGTAGGTCCCTGAGGGGCACTGGAAACTCTGGCACTGAAAGAGCCCTCCCTTGCATGCACAAATCTGGGTACAGCCAGTGGAGATCCACGTCTGGCCGGTCTGTAGAAGCCACAGAGGGGAAAGAAAGAGATAACAGAAGGGCTGGTCTACAAAACAAGCTCAGCTTTCTGTCAGTCTTTTTTTTTTTTTAAATTCTATATCCGAAGTGCAGTTTACCTCCCTTCCTTTCTTCCCAGCACTACCTACACCCCGCCCCCCGGCCTCCATGGATATCAACCAGCCATGACATGTCAAGTTGAAGTAAGACTGGGCACTTCTTCTTCTACTAAAGCTAGACAAGGAAACCCAGCAGGGGAAAGAGTCCCAAAGGCAGACAACAGAGTCAAAGACAGCTCCTGGTCCCATTGCTGGGAGTTCCACAAGGAGATCAAGCCACACAACTGTAACATATGCGAGGAGGGTCTAGGTCAGTCCCATGCAGGCTCCCTGGTTGGTGGTTTTTTCCTGTCTCAGAGTCTTACATTTGCCCTCTGTATCTGCAGAGTTCCAAATCTATTGAGTCAATCAACTACAGACGGAAAAGATTCTTAAAAATTGCCACTGGGATTGTGGGCATAATTCACCCTGACCAAAATGCCCAGTGAGGGGCTGGGGTGTGGCTCAGTGGTAGAGCACCTGCCTAGAATCCCCCAGTAAGGGGCTGGGGTGTGGCTCAGTAGGAGAGCACCTGCCTAGAATCCCCCAGTGAGGGGCTGGGGTGTGGCTCAGTGGTAGAACACCTGCCTAGAATCTCCCAGTGAGGGGCTGGGGTGTGGCTCAGTGGTAGGGCACCTGCCTAGAATCCCCCAGTGAGGGGCTGGGGTGTGGCTCAGTGGTAGAGCACCTGCCTAGAATCCCCCAGTGAGGGGCTGGGGTGTGGCTCAGTGGTAGAGCACCTGCCTAGAATCCCCCAGTGAGGGGCTGGGGTGTGGCTCAGTGGTAGAGCCCATGCCTAGAATCTCCCAGTGAGGGGCTGGGGTGTGGCTCAGTGGTAGAGCACCTGCCTAGAATCCCCCAGTGAGGGGCTGGGGTGTGGCTCAGTGGTAGAGCACCTGCCTAGAATCCCCCAGTGAGGGGATGGGGTGTGGCTCAGTGGTAGAGCACCTGCCTAGAATCCCCCAGGGGGGGCTGGGGTGTGGCTCAGTGGTAGAGCACCTGCCTAGAATCCCCCAGTGAGGGGATGGGGTGTGGCTCAGTGGTAGAGCACCTGCCTAGAGTCCCCCAGTGAGGGGCTAAAGGAGTATCTATCTAGAATCCTCCATTGAGCACCAGGGTATGTGGCTCTTCAGTGGCAGAGCATTTCTCTGGCATGTACCAAGACTCTACGAGCAATCACAACCACATAATTAAGAACATCCAAAGAGACAGAAAAGGAGAAAGTGGCCCTCAATTGTACTTTCAAAAAAACTATGTGTGCATATGTATGTGAGTGCATGTCCGTGCATTCATGCATATGCATGTATATGTGTGCATGTGTGCATGCGTGTGTGTGTGTGTGTGTGTGTGTGTGTGTGTGTGTGTGTATCAGAATGTGGGCACACATCCGCTTTGAGGGTAGATCTTAGGAACTGGTGCTTGCCTTCCACTTTGTACTAAGACAAGATTCTTCTGTCTCCTTTTCAGTGCTGTTATTCACTGCTTGTGTACACCACTGTAGTTGGTACCCAAGTTTTTTGGGATTTTTCCCTAGCTTCACCTCCTGTATCATAGTAGGAAAACTGAGGTCACAGTCAGCTATGCCTGGCTTAGTGCCTAGTGGGGATTTGTGCAGCAAGCATTTTATCCGTTGGCCTGACCCCTACCCCTCGTTGCACTCTCCATGCCTGCTCACCTGAATGAGGCTACCATGGGCTTCTTTGCAGGCACAGTGGATTCTGAGCACACACCTGTTGCCATGCAGCACGTAGCCAGATCGACAGATGCAGCCCTCCTTACAGGTGGAGGGGGCTTTAGGGCTGGTGGCCCCACACAGGCCCTCTGGGTCCGAGCAGGAAGGCAGGCAGGAGGGAAGGCAGTTGGTGTAGAAGCTGTGAGCCGGGCATTTCAGAGCTTTGGGGTTGGAAAGAGCGTGGCATTAGTGTATAGAAGCAGAGGGGCCCAGGGAAGTAGAGGCCACATTAAACACAGTGGGCAGAAGGACCAAGAAACTTCCGGGCTTCCCCCACCCCCTTGCTATTCATCCAGCAACCATTTACTGAGTGTGGACCATGTGGCTACTCACCCCCCACCCCAGAGAACTAAGTTCCTTTTGGCTCCTCCTCTGACTCTTCCATCCAAAGCACGCATCTCTAACCCTCCCCCATAGTTTTCTTACCATTGGTGGCACAGCTGCTGCCACCATCTTGATTGTGCTGGCAATGGGAGCCTATTGGGCATTTGAACTCCTGGCACTGAACAGTCCCTCCCGTGCAGGCACAACTCTGGGTACATCCACTGGAGACCCACGTCTTGCCTTCCTGTAGAAGCCACAAGAGAGTGGAAGTAAAGACGGCAGCTGCCTGAGGAGCTGACGCTTGCCATCCCAGTCTCAGGCTTCTTGTCTACTGAGCCAATCTACTGTGCGTGGAAATGGTTTAGAGGAATTTCAACTCCGGCTCTGGGTCTATCTTAGCTGGACTATGATCTCAATGAGCAGTAGGGGGCGTGGCTCAGTGATTGACAGCTTGCCTAGAGTCCTCTGAAGAAGGGTTGGTGATGTGGCTTAGTGATAGAGCAGTTGCCTAGAATACCCAAGCGAGGGGGTTGGAGTGTGGCTCAGCAGTAGAGCAGTGGTCTAGCGAGTAGCAAGAACTGACCAACCTTCAACTTCAGGGCAAGCCATATAGATAGGAGCATCACACGGCAAGACAAACAGAAAAAGGAGAAAATGGCTCCCAAGCTCACTTTTTAAAAAAGCATTTATTTAATGTATATGAATGCTCTATCACCCGAATAGGGCGTCAGGTCCTGGTATAGACTGGTTGTGAGCCACCATGTGGTTGCTGGGGATTGAACTCGGGACCTCTGGAAAAGCAGACAGTGCTCTTAACCACTGAGCCATCTCTCCAGTTCACCCCACCGCCAGCTCACTTAAAAAAAAACTTTGTGTGTGTGGCTGGAGAGATGGTTCAGAGGTTAAGGGCACTATCTGTTCTTTCAAAAGTCCTGAGTTCAATTCCTAGAAACCACATGGTGGTTCACAACTATCCATAATGAGATCTGGTGCCCTCTTCTGGAACATAGGCAGAATACTGAATAAAAAAAATAAATAAATATTATTTATTTATTTATTTTTGTTTTTCAAAACAGGGTTTCTCTGTGTAGCCTTGACTGTCCTGGACTCACTTTGTAGACCAGGCTGGCCTCGAACTCACAGAGATCTGCCTGTCTCTGCCTCCCAACTGCTGGGATTAAAGGCATGCACCACCATGCTTGGCCAAATAAATATTTTGTTTGTTTGTTATTTGTTTTTTTCAAGACAGGGTTTCTCTGTGTAGCCTTAGCTGTCCTAGACTTGCTTTGTAGACCAGGCTGAATAAACATTTTTTAAGGAGAAAGAAAATATTCTTTAAAAAACTGTGTGTGTGCACATGCATGTTCACATTTGTGTTTGAGTGTATGTGAGAGTGTGCATATACTCCTGAAGGTGAGGTGACATTTTCAGGTGTTGGCTCTTGTACTGCACTTTGCATTGAAACAGTCTCTCTCTCCTCACTCCCCTCTCTCTGGCTCCCATCTTGGGTGTGGTGATGCTCTCCACCATGATGTACACCAGAATGTCTGGCCAGCAAGCCTCTGAGGGTTGTCCTCTTTGCACCTACCATACTTCAGTAGGAGCTCTGGGGTTATAGATGCAGGCTACTGGGCTTGATTTAACTGGATTATGGGGACTCGAACTGAGGTCTTCACACACTTAGCCATCTCTTTAGCCCTCACCAATCCCATTTTCCATGTCCACTCACAGGGATGAGGGCACCCTGGGCATCTTTGCAGCCACACTGAGCTCTGAGTATACACGCGTCATTATACAGCACGTAGCCAAGTTGGCAGATGCAGCCTGACTTGCAGATGGCAGGCACTTTGGTGCTGATGCCCTCGCAGCGCCCATCAGGATCCAGGCAGGAAGGAGAACAGGAGGGTAGACAGTTGGTATAGTGGCTGTGGGCCGGACACTGAGGGGCTACAGGACGGAAGTGGAATTAGTGGAGAGGCCCTGAGGACGACGATGGAGGTGGAGGCTTCAGAAACCAGGCCAGGCGAATGACCAACAGAGCTTGTGTATCTGTCCCCCCCTCACCACCACCACCCCCATGTTACTATCCATTCAGCAAACTCTCAGTGAGCTTGGACCGTGTGCCAATTCCTGAGAGAACAAAGAGTGGACTTCCTAAGTCAATGTGGGAGCAGAACCACTGGAAGACTAACACTGAGCAGAGGCCCAGCTGTGGGTTCCAGAACCTTCCCCACTGTGGTGCTGCCCACCTCCAATCTCTGACACCCAGGAGACTAGGTTTCTTTCACCCTGCCACTGGTTCTTCAGTAAGACCACACTCTCACCGACTTCCCCAGTGGCTCCCTTACTGTAGGAGGCACAGTCACTGCTGCCATCAACATTGTGCTGGCAGTGCAACCCCGAGGGGCAGTTGAAGTTGTGGCACTGGATGATCCCAGCCACGCAGGAACAGCTCTGTTTGCAGCCACTGGAGATCCAGGTCTTGCCTGCCTGCAGAAGCCATGAAGAGAAAGTAAGTGAGGAGAGGATGATGGGTCTAAGGAGTCAAGCTCAGCCTCCTGTCTGTAGAGCTTCTGTTTACCTCCTGATCGCAGGTTCTACACCTACTGAGTCAATCAAGTGCAGGTGGGAACACGGTACATGGACTTAAGGATATAGTTCAGAGGTAGATTGCCTGTGTGGAACCTACTAGGAAGAGTGTTGAGGCAGGGCTCTGCCTCAGGGTACTTGTTTACAATCCATAGTGAAGGGCTTAGGATATGATGCTACATAAAAAGCCTGCTCACAATCCTGAGTTAAGGGTGAGGGGGCCTGAATTAGAGATAGCATACTTACCTAGAATCCCCCAGTGAGGGGCTGGGGTGTGGATCAGTGGTAGAGCCCCTGCCTAGAATCCCCCAGTGAGGGGCTGGGGTGTGGCTCAGTGGTAGAGCACCTGCTTAGAATCCCCCAGTGAGGGGCTGGGGTGTGGCTCAGTGGTAGAGCCCCTGCCTAGAATCCCCCAGTGAGGGGCTGGGGTGTGGCTCAGTGGTAGAGCACCTGCTTAGAATCCCCCAGTGAGGGGCTGGGGTGTGGCTCAGTGGTAGAGCCCCTGCCTAGAATCCCCCAGTGAGGGGCTGGGGTGTGGCTCAGTGGTAGAGCACCTGCTTAGAATCCCCCAGTGAGGGGCTGGGGTGTGGCTCAGTGGGAGAGCACCTGCCTAGAATCCCCCAGTGAGGGGCTGGGGTGTGGCTCAGTGGTAGAGCACCTGCCTAGAATCCCCCAGTGAGGGGCTGGGGTGTGGCTCAGTGGTAGAGCCCCTGCCTAGAATCCCCCAGTGAGGGGCTGTGGACCTAGCTCAGTGGTAGAGCACCTGCCTAGAATCCCCCAGTGAGGGGCTGTGGACCTAGCTCAGTGGTAGAGCAGCTGCCTAGAATCCCCCAGTGAGGGGCTGGGGTGTGGCTCAGTGGTAGAGCCCCTGCCTAGAATCCCCCAGTGAGGGGCTGGGGTGTGGCTCAGTGGTAGAGCAGCTGCCTAGAATCCCCCAGTGAGGAGCTGGGGTGTGGCTCAGTGGTAGAGCCCCTGCCTAGAATCCCCCAGTGAGGGGCTGTGGACCTAGCTCAGTGGTAGAGCCCCTGCCTAGAATCCCCCAGTGAGGGGCTGTGGACCTAGCTCAGTGGTAGAGCCCCTGCCTAGAATCCCCCAGTGAGGGGCTGTGGACCTAGCTCAGTGGTAGAGCACCTGCCTAGAATCCCCCAGTGAGGGGCTGTGGACCTAGCTCAGTGGTAGAGCACCAGACTAGAATCCCCCAGTGAAGGGCTAGCTAAGATGCTCAGAGGAGAGCATTTGCCTAGCATGTTCTAGGTTCTGATCTTAACATACCAGGGCCAGCCATAAAGACAGATGCATCCAAGATGGAGAGAAATAGACAAAAGGAAAAAGTCACCCAACTGTCTCACTTTTGGGGGGTAATCTTTTAGGGTTTGTACGCATGTAAAAGCGTACAGCTGTACATACAAGTGGAGGTGAGGGGACAATCTAAGGGGTTGGTTATCACCTTATGTCTTGTAATGAGACACACTCCATACTCCCTGCTTTTATTTACCTCTGGGTATAGAAGACTACCTGGCCCCCAATCAAAGGATCCTGCTGTGTCCCTCCCATCACCAATAGCAGCCCTAAGATTACAGACACAGGCTGTCCTACTCAGGTTACATGGATAGCGAACATTAGAGCTCAGACCCTCACCTTTTCAGAGCCTGCCCCAGCAATCCCACTTTAGCTACCCACTCACCGAGATGAGGTTACCCTGGGCATCTTTGCAGCTGCACTGAGTTTTTGGAATACACGTGTCATTACTCAGCACGTAGCCAGATTGACAGGCACAGCCCTTCTTGCAAGTGGAGGAGGCTTTGGGGCTAGTGCCCTTGCAGAGGCCATCTGGGTCCAAGCAAGAAGGCAGACATGACGGAAGGCAGCTGGTGTAGTGGCTGTGAGCCGGGCACTGCAGAGCTAGGGGTAGAGGGAAAGTGTGGTTAGTGGAGAGGTCCAGAGGGGCAGGAAGGCGGGACTACAGAAACAAGACAGGGCAGAGGAGTCGAGAGAACGAGGGTTTTCTCCTTTTGTTATTCATTTGGCAAACATTTGCTGAGTATGGACTGTGTGCTAAGCTCTAGGAAAGAGGTTTTTCTCAACTCGATGTGAGGGACTACCAGGAGACTAACGCGGAGGAAGGATCGTTGGGCAGACGCTTACTGATATGGGAATCCCTGAGAGAAGAAAGAAGAAAAGGTGGAACCTCCCAAGATAACATGGGGCACTAATTCTGATGGTTAGTTTTAACTCTCAACTTGATGCAATGTAGAACCATCTAGAGAGTCTTAATACGGGATTGTCTAGGTCAGAGCATCCATGGAAATGTCTGTGGGAACCCTCTTACTACTTTGATTAACATAGGCAGTGCGAGTCCACTGTGGATGGCACAATGCCCTGGGGTTGGCAGAGAAAGCAGGCTGGGTGCTAGTGAGCATGCATGTGCTGCTCTTTGTTCTTCACCGTCCCTGTGACCAGCTCTGTAAGTTGCTGATGCCCTGACTTCCCCATCGTGACCAATCACAGTGACAGACTGGAACTGGAACTGTGAGCCAACAGAAGCCCTTTGTCTCCGAGTTGCTTTTTGTCACAGTATTTTATCACAGCAACAGAAATGAACAAAGATGCTGACCACTGAGACACTGGCACTGAGAAGGGACATAGCCTAGCCATGGCCCCCAGAATCCCTTCCCACCATATTACCTCCTACCCCTGACCTCTTAGGCCCAGGGGACTAAGCTCCTTCTTGCCCTGCCTCTGATTCCCCCAGTCATGGGGACAGTCTCTTCACCCTACTCCCAGGTGGCTCCCTTACTGATTTCAGCACAGTTACTGCTGCCATCTTCCATGTCCTGGCAATCAGTCCCCGAGGGACACTTGAAGTCGAGGCACTGAACAAGTCCTCCCGTGCAGGCACATGTCTGGAAACAGCCTGAGGTAATCCAGGTCTTGCCTGCCTACAGAAGCCACAGGAAAATGCAGGAAGTAAGAACAAAGGGGCCAGCTTAGCCTGTGTCTAAAAGGCTTACATTTGCCTTCCTTACCTAAACGCTCTATTGAGTCAACCCAGGACAGGTGGGAGGACCCACGTAGGGCAGCAGAGGGCCTATGGCAACTCCACTAAGAAGAAGGTGGGAGCAGGTCTCTGCCTTAGAGGATCTGTCTAGAATCCCCCAGTAAGGGGCTGGAATGTGGATCAGTGATAGGACACGCCCCTAGCCTGTCCTAGGACCTGAACAACTCAGGGCCAATGAGATAGTCATGTACACCCCACAGAACTCACAGAATGGAGGGAAGAAGGAAGGGGCCCCCAGCCCCAAATTCTGGGCCCACTCACCGGAATGAGGGCACCCTGGGAGTCTTTGCAGCCACACTGAAGTCTGGGTACACACTTGTCCTTATGGAACACAAAGCCAGACTCGCAGAGGCAGCCTTCTTTGCAGGTAGAGGGGCCTTTGAGGCCAGTGGCTTCACAGTGGTCGTTCAAGTTGGAGCAGGACGGGACGCAGGCGGGAAGGCAGTTGGTGTGGTGGCTGTGGGCTGGGCATTGCAGAGCTAGGGGGGTGGAAGGATATGGGATCAGTGCATAGGGCTCGACAGAGCCTAAGGAAGTACGCAATAAAGAAACCAGGCTAGGCAGAATGACAAAAATAGCTCGTGGCTTTTTCCTTTGTTTATTCACACAGCAAACCCTTAGTGAACATAAATTGTGTGCCAAGTCCTGAGAGAAGGAAGTAAGAAGAGAGGGTCTCCCAAGTCACTGTGGGAGCCAAACTGCTGGGAGACATACCCTGAGAAGAGACCCCGCCCCTAGACCCCTCCCCATGTGGTTCCTGGTATGCTGACCCATTAGGCCCAGGAGATGAAGTTCCCTCTTGCCGTGTCTCTGATCTGTCCTTCCATGAGCACTCTCTCTCCACGTCCCCATGGCTTCCTTACCAGTTTTGACACAGTTACTATTGCCATCATTAATGTCCTTGCACTGAGTCCCTGAGGGACACTGGAAATCCCGGCAATGAATGTCCCCTGCCACGCAGGTGCAGCGTTGGGCGCAGCCTCTGGAGATCCAGGTCTTGTCTGCCTGCAGAAGCCGTGAACAGAGAAAAGGAGGAGACACAGGAGTTCTAGGGCTTCATGTCCTGACTGAGGGGCTTGCAACCTCCTCCCCGTCCACAGGGTTCACTCTATAGAGCCAGCCAATCACAGGTGGAAAATATTGGAAAAAACATTGCAACTGGGAGTTTTGGTATATCTTAGTGGGATTGTGCCTATCTAGAATCTTCTAGTGAGGATAAGTATATGACTCAATGGTAGAATGCCTAGGTGTGGCTCAGGGTACAGCACCTGCCTAGAATCCTCCAGAAAGAGGCTGAGGTATAGTCAGTGGTAGAGCACCTGCCTAGAATCCCCCAGTGAGGGGCTAGGGTGTGGCTCAGTGGTAGAGCACCTGCCTAGAATCTCCCAGTGAGGGGCTGGGGTGTGGCTCAGTGGTAGAGCACCTGCCTAGAATCCCCCAGTGAGGGGCTGAGGAGTGGCTCAGTGGTAGAGCCCCTGCCTAGAATCCCCCAGTGAGGGGCTGAGGTGTGGCTCAGTGGTAGAGCACCTGCCTAGAATCCCCCAGTGAGGGGCTGGGGTGTGGCTCAGTGGTAGAGCACCTGCCTAGAATCCCCCAGTGAGGGGCTGAGGTGTGGCTCAGCGGTAGAGCAGCTGTCTAGAATCCCCCAGTGAGGGGCTGGGGTGTGGCTCAGTGGTAGAACACCTGCCTAGAATCCCCCAGTGAGGGGCTGAGGTGTGGCTCAGCGGTAGAGCAGCTGTCTAGAATCCCCCAGTGAGGGGCTGATGGTGTGGCTCAGTGGTAGAGCATCTGCCTAGAATCCCCCAGTGAGGGGCTAATGGTGTGGCTCATTGGTGGAGCACCTGACTAGAATCCCCCAGTGAGGGGCTGGGGTGTGGCTCAGTGGTAGAGCCCCTGACTAGAATCCCCCAGTGAGGGACTGGGGTGTGGCTCAGTGGTAGAGCACCTGCCTAGAATCCCCCAGTGAGGGGCTGGGGTGTGGCTCAGTGGTAGAGCAGCTGCCTAGTATCCCCAAGGGAGTGGCTAGACGTGTAGCTCAGTGGTAGAGCACCTGCCTAGAAACCCCATTGAGGGGTTGAGGTTGTGGTTTAGTGGTAGAACTGTGGCTGAGAAATTTCCTGTAGCGTGTGGATGTATAGCTCAGTTACACAGCAAAGCTGCCTAGTATTTGCCTTGAATCCCTAAGCGATAAACATGGAAGGGGGAGTGCATGCTGTTAGACTATAGAGCACTTGCCCTAGGTCAGACCAAGCTAGCCCTACAGACAGGAGATCCCCAGATGGACAAAAACAAAGGGAGGAGAAATGGCTGCCAATCTCACTTTGAAAAAATTTTAATTACATTTATTTTTTTCTTTGTGCGTATATTCCGTGGCACACATGTGGAGGTCAGTGGGCAACTTGCTGGAGTCAATTCTCTCCTTCCACCGCATGAGTTCCAAAATTGGCTTGGCTTTTTGGTAAGTACCTTTTTATCCACTGAGTCGTGTTCCAGGCACTCTGCTTTTTTTTTTTTTTTTAAACTAATCTCTCTCTCCTCTCTCCCTCTCTTTCTTCTCTCTCCCTGTCTTGTTTGGAGGTTAGAGGACAAATCTAGGGTGTTGGTATTCACCTCTAACCTCATATTCAGATATTCTGACAGTACCAGACTAGCAAGCACCTAAATTTTGGGGTCCTCCTATCCCTGCCTCCCATCTCACACAGAAACCCTGGGATGACATAACGGCCTCCTACAAACAGTTCTCTGACCTGTGGCGACTCCGATCATGTCCTCAGGCTTGTGTGAACCGGGTATTTACTCACTCAGCCACCTGCTCAGGCCTGCCAGCCTTACCTTTTGCATGCACTCACCGGGATGAGAGCACCCTGGGCGTCTTTGCAGTTACAGAGAATTCTGAGCGTACACTTGTTCTTATGCAGCACAAAGCCAGGTCGGCAGACGCAGCCCTCCTTGCAGGTGGAGGGAGGTCTCGGGCTGGTGCCCCCACAGAGACCTTCTGGGTCAGAGCAGGATGGTAGACAGGAGGGAAGGCAGTTGGTGTAGCGGCTGTAGGCTGGGCACCGTACAGCTGCAGGGAGGGGAAAGTAGTGTCAGCAGAGAGTAACAGAGTGGCCCAAAGACACAGAGGCTACAGAAACCAAGCTGGGAATGACCAACACAACTTGTGTCCCCCCCTCCTCTGTTTTGTTGTACATTTAGCAACTGACCATTTACTGAGCACGGGCTGGGTGGCAGCCTTAGGGAGAGAACAAAAGAATCTATTTTTCTTTCTTTTTTAAAAATTTATTTTATTATGTATATAATGTTCTGCCTGCATGTGTGACTGTCCACAAGATCTCATTATAGATGGTTGTGAGTCACCATGTGGTTGCTGAGAATTGAACTCAGAACCTCTGGAAGAGCAGACAGTGCTCTTAACCACTGAGCCATCTCTCCAGCCCCAAGAATCTATCTTTCAAATCAGGTGGGAACCTAACCATGGAGAGACTAGTGCTGAAAAGGGATGCAGCCCAGAGTGGGTCCCCCAAATCCCTCCGCATTGTGGTATTTCTTCTCCCCAACCTCCAAAGCCAGGGGACTAAGCTCCTTCTGCCCTGTCTCTGGTCCCTCCTGCCTCGAGCCCACCTCCCCACTTCTCCCATGGCCCTCTTACTGATTTTGGTGCAGTTTCTGTTGCCGTCCTGGCCAGTCTGGCACCGAGTCCCTGGGGGGCAGTTGAAGTTGTGACACTGGACAGCCCCTCCCACACAGGTGCAGCTCTGGGTGCAGCCGCTGGAGATCCAGGTCTTGCCTGCCTGCAGAAGCCACAGGATAGGCAGAGTGAAGACAGAGCGGCTGTTCCAGTGCTGCAGTCTCACCTCCTATCTGGACAGCTTCGGGTTGTCCCTCTGTCTATCCACAAGTGCTACATCTAGTGAATCAACCAACTGCAGGTGGAAAGTATTTGAAAAGAGACTTATACATGGGGAAGGGGCTTTATCAGTGCATGATCATAAACCCTCAATAGGAACCTCTGAGGATAGCTCAGTAATACAATTCACCTGCCTACACTCCTTCAGTGAAGGGCTTAGGGCGTGGCTTAAGGGTAGATCCTTTGCCTAGAAACCCCCAGTGAGGGGCTTGGGTGTGTCTCAGTGGTTAGAAAAACTGCCTAGAACCCTTAGTAAAGGCTTGGGGGTGTGGCCTAGTGGTAGAGTACTTGCCTAGCTTGTGACAATCTCAAACTTCCATACTCAAGGGCCAGACACACAGATTGGAGCATTCCAGACAGAGAGAATTAGAGAGGAGAAAGTGGCCTACAACTCAATTTTAAAAAAATGTTTTATATGACCAAAAAGATGGCTTAGCTCTTAAGAGCATTTGCTGCCTTGTAGAGGACCAAAGTTTAATTCCCAGAACCCACAGGCGGCTTACAATTCTTGTAACTCCAATTCCAGGGGATCCAATGCCATCTTTTGGCCTCTCTGGGCACCAAGTTCCCAAGTGATACACACACTTGAATATGTATGCAGGCACACACACACATAAAATAAAGCTTTGTAAAGATTGCATGGTGTGTGTGTGCGCGCGTGTGTGTGTATTCACGTGTGTGAGTGCTAGCCCGCATACAGGTCAGAGGACCATCTCAGATGTTGGTTTCTGGGATTCTCCCCTCTGCCCATCATTTTCTGGTCGAGTGATGGGACTGCAGACACAGGTAACTATGCCCCTCTACAGTGGGCTGTGGAGATCCAAACTCAGGTCTTCACGCTTGCCCAAGAAAGCAACTGGCGCTGGCACTCCAATCCCGTTTCCACATCCACTCACCGGGATGAGGCCACCCTGGGCGTCTTTGCAGCCACAGTGAATCTGGAGCACACACTTGTCATGATTCAGCACGTAGCCAGGTTGACAGAGGCAGCCCTCCTTGCAGGCGGGGGGGACTTTGGAGATGGTGCCCTGACAGTGGCCATCCAGATCGGCACAGGAGGGTGGACATGCGGGAAGGCAGTTTGTGTAGCGGCTGTGGGCAGGGCACTGTAGAGCTATGGAGTGGAGGGAGGGTGGAGTTACTGGTTGGGGATCAACAAAACCAGAGAAATGACCCACAGAGCCTCAGGCTTTTTCCTCTTGTTATTTTACTTTTAAAAATATTTACTGAGCATGTTATGTCAAGCCCTTGGGGAAGTAAGGAGAAGGGATCTCCCAACTAAGTGAGGAAGACTAAAGAGTAAGAGACCAGCACTGAGAAAGGGCTCAGCAGAGCCAAAGAGCCACAGAACCTCTCCCCACTGTTGTACCTGGTACCCCAACCTCTGAGCCCAGGGGTCTAAGCTTCTTCTTGCCCCACCTCTCATGCCTCCAGTCACGAGCACACCCTCCCCACCTTGCCCTTGGCTCCCTTACTGATTTTGACACAGTTACTGCTGCCGTCACTGCTGTCCCTGCAGTAGGTCCCCGAGGGACACTGGAAACTCCTGCACTGGATGTTCCCTCCTATGCAGTTACAGCTCTCGGTGCAGCCTCTGGAGAGCCAGGTCTTGCCTGCCTGCAGAAGCCATGGGAAGGGAAAGGAAGTGAGAAAGAAGGCAGCTTTATGGAGACAGCCTCACTGTTCCAGGGTGTGTAGGTTTCTCCTTGCTGTCCACAGGTTCCACATCTATTGAGTCAAAAACTATGGCTGAACTTTGCATCCAGGGCTTTGAGTTGGCCCATCCCAACATCTCCCTCGTCTGTGAACTACTGGAGCGCGTGAGGGGCCAGTCCTGCTGATCCCGAGCTGCAGGGTCTCCATGACACAGGGCAACAATGGAATAATTGAGAGGAGTCCCTGGGAGGATCCAGTATTGATAGTGCAGCTGAAGCCAGAGGCCTCAGATCAGATCAATGGCTCGTTGCCATGAACATGCGCAAGTAACGATGTGTGGACAGAGGGATATACTGTGGGACAGACACACTGTGACACACTGCAGCTTCCACAGTGAGATGTTTTCTGTGCTTTGTTTTTTTATTTTTTATTTTCTTCTTGGACGGTTGCAAGGACAGATATAAAAGGACAGGGAGATGAGTGGGATGGAGGTGTATGATGCAAAACTCACACGGAATCAATAAAGAGTTAAAAACGAAACAAAACTATGGAGGCTGGAGAGATGGCTCAGAGGTTAAGAACACTGAGTAGTCTTCCAGAGGTCATGAGTTCAATTCCCAGCAACCACATGGTGGCTCAGAGCCATCTATAATGAGATCTGGTGCCCCTTCTGGCCTGCAGGTGTACATGCAGGCAGAATGCTGTACACAAAATAAATCTTAAAACAACAACAAAACCCTATGGGTGGAAAATATTTGAAGAAATAATTAGGGGTGTGGGCATATATTAGTGGGATAATGCTGCCTAGAATCCTGTGTTAGGGGTTGGAGTTACGGCTCAATTATGGACAGCCTCCCTAGAATTCAACTGATGGGTTGTGGGGACATGGCTCAGTGGTAGAGCACTTGTCTATCCTGTGCCAAGCTGTGGCCATCCTTCATATTCCAGAGCCAGGCCTAAGGACAGATGCATCCATGGTGACTCATGCCTTTAACCCTAGCACTCAGGAGACAAAGTTAGAGAGACCCCTGTGAGTTCAAGACCAGCCTGCTCTGTTGATATAGTGAGTTCCAGAACAGTCAGGGCTATGTAGAGAGACCCTGTCTAAAAAACAGAAGCAAAACAAAGCAAAGCAAATAAAAGTCCAGGCACTCTACTTTTGGCATTGCACTTTTATTTGAAATCTTAGTATGTGTCTTTTTCAAGTATGTTCATGTGCGTGGGAGTATTTATGCATGTATGCGTGAAGGTCAGACTATAACCTGGCATGTTGCTCCTCACCTCTACCTTGTATTGTGAGGGTGTCTGTCTCTGTCCAGCCACAAGACTAGCTAGCCTACAAGTTTCTGAGGATTCTCCTGTGTCCCCGTAGCTAGAAACTACGACATCACCTTACATGGGTTCTAGAGATTTGAACTCAGGTCCTCACACTTGCAAGGCAAATATTTTACCCAGTGAGCCATCTCCTCAGCCACTCACCAATCCCACTTTCCACACCCACTCACGGGAATGAGGCCACCCTGGGCATCTTTGCAGCCACACTGAATTCGGAGCACACACTTCTCGTTATTCAGCAAGTAGCCAGGTTGACAGATGCAGCCTTCCTTGCAGGTGGAAGGGACTTTGGAGCTGGGTTTCTCACAGTGGCCATCCAGAATGGAACAGGAGGGCGGACAGGAGGGCAGGCAGGCGGTGAAGTGGCTGTGGGCTGGGCACTGCAGAGCTATGGGGTAGAGAGCATGGAGTCAATGAGGGGACCCAGAGTGAGCACAGGTGAGTGAAGCCAAGTTTGGCAAAATGAGCAACAGGTCTTCAGGCCCTGTTTCCCCTTTGTTGTTCAGTTAGTAAACATTTACTAGGCGCGAGCCCTTTGCCAAGCCCCAGGGAAAAGGGCAACAAGAGTGACATGCAGTTGGTGTGGGAGGTAAAAAGGATGCTCTCTCAAGTCAGCATGGGGGACCAATCAGTGAGAGATTTGCAGTAGGGAGCCGTCTAGCCCAGTACTGGTGTCCAAGATCCCTCCCCACTACAGGAACCTCCTATCCCCGAGCTCCAAGGCCAAGAGACTGAGCTCCTTCTTGTCCTGCACCTCAATCTTCCAGCCATGAGCACCTTCCCCTCTTCCCCCCACGGCTCCCTTACTGATTTTGGCGCAGTTACTATTGCCATCAACACTGTCCCTGCAGTAAGTCCCTGAGGGACACTGGAAATTCTGACATTGGACAGTCCCTCCCGTGCAGGTACAGCTCTGGGTACAGCCCCTGGAGGTCCAGGTCTTGCCTGCCTGCAGAGACACAGGGAGAGAAAGTGAGGGTGGAGAGCTTGACCTCAGAAGACAGATTCGCCTCCTGTCTGAAGTACTTGCAGTTGCTCTCTGTCTACAGGTTACACATCTATTGAGTCAAACAACCAGAGATGGAAAATATTGAAAAAAGAATTATATCTTGCCGGGCATGATGGCACACGCCTTTAATCCCAGCACTTGGGAGGCAGAGGCAGGCAGATTGCTGTGAGTTCGAGGCCAGCCTGGTCTACAAATGAAGTCCAGGACAGCCAGGGCTACACAGAGAAACCCTGTCTCAAAAAACAAACAACAACAACAACAAAAAAGAATTATATCTACAGCAACAGGGATAGCTCAGTGGTAGAGTACCCATATAGAATTCCACCTCCCCTACCCCGTGAGAGACTAGTGGTATGGCTCAGTGTTAGAGCACCTGCTTAGAATCTCCCAGTGAGGGGCTGGGGTGTGGCTCAGTGTTAGAGCACCTGCTTAGAATCTCCCAGTGAGGGGCTGGGGTGTGGCTCAGTGGTGGAGCACCTACCTAGAATCCCCCAGTGAGGGGCTGGGGTGTGGCTCAGTGGTAGAGCACCTGCCTAGAATCCCCCAGTGAGGGGCTGGGGTGTGGCTCAGTGGTAGAGCACCTGCCTAGAATCCCCCAGTGAGGGGCTGGGGCGTGGCTCAGTGGTAGAGCACCTGCCTAGAATCCCCCAGTGAGGGGCTGGGGTGTGGCTCAGTGGTAGAGCACCTGCCTAGAATCCCCCAGTGAGGGGCTGGGGTGTGGCTCAGTGGTAGAGCACCTGCCTAGAATCCCCCAGTGAGGGCCTAGGGTGTGGCTCAGTGGTAGAGCACTTGCCTAGAATCCCCCAGTGAGGGCCTAGGGTGTGGCTCAGTGGTAGAGCACTTGCCTAGAATCCCCCAGTGAGGGCCTGGGGTGTGGCTCAGTGGTAGAGCACCTGCCTAGAATCCCCCAGTGAGGGGCTGGGGTGTGGCTCAGTGGTAGAGCACCTGCCTAGAATCCCCCAGTGAGGGCCTAGGGTGTGGCTCAGTGGTAGAGCACTTGCCTAGAATCCCCCAGTGAGGGCCTAGGGTGTGGCTCAGTGGTAGAGCACCTGCCTAGAATCCCCTGTAAGAAGCACCAGGAGAGGCTCAGTGGTAGAGCAGAGGCCTAGAATACTCAACAAGGGCCTCTGGGCAACACTCTGTCATACAGCTCACCTGCATAAATCTCCATTGCAAGCCCAGATGCATGGCTCAAGTGGTAAAGTACACGTGCCCAGCAAGTGTCAGGCCCTGACCAACTTTCAAATGCAAGGGCCGGCCAGAGAGACAAGCATATGTGTGGAGGTCAGAGGACAAGTTATGTGAGTCAGTTCTTTCCTTCTACCATGTGAGTCCTGGTGATGGAACATGGGTGTTCAGGCTTGAAGGCAAGTGCCTTTATCTACTAAGCCATTCCCAGCCATCTTGCATTCCCTGGATCCTATTATTAAAAAATCATTAATTAAAATTTAAAAGATTAATTCTTAAAAAGATAGAATGGAGAATGGCTTGGTAGGTTATATGGAGGGGGAGGGAGGGAGGGAGAGAGAGAGAGAGAGAAGAAGAAGGAGGAGGAGGAGGAGGAGGAGGAGAGACAGAGAGGGAGGGAGAGAATGTGTGTGTGTGTGCTGGTATGCATGGGAGAGGTAGCTGGAGAACAGGCTCCGATGCTGGGCCTTACTTTGCCCACTGTGCATTGAGACTGGGTCTCCTAACTCTTGTTCAGTGTTGCTATTGTTCTTCACAATAAATACCTGGCCAGCCATCTTGCATGTTTCCAGGGATTCCATGCCTGGTTTAACATGGGTCTGTGGAACTTAAACTTAGATCCTCACCCTTGCACAGCCAGCGTTTGATTCGCTGAGCCATCTTCCCAGCTGCCCCAGTCCTACTCACCAGGATGAGGCCACCCTGAGCATCTTTGCAGTCACAGTGAACCTGGAGCACACACTTGTCGTTATTCAGGAAGTAGCCAGGTTCACAGACACAGCCCATCTTGCAGGTGGAGGGGACTTTGGGGTTGGTCTTCTCACAGTGCCCATCCAGGTCGAAACAAGAAGGTGGACAGGAGGGAAGGCAGCTGGTGAAGTGGCTGTGGGCCGGGCACTGCAGAGCTATGCAGTGTGGAGAGAGTGGGGTCAGTGGAGAAGACAAGAGGGCACCGAGAAGCACAGGCTATAGAAACCAGTCTAGACAGAATGAAAGAAAACTTGGGGCTCCCCCACCCACACTTTTACTGTTCATTCTAAAGACATTTATGAAAACATGGCTCTTGTGACAAGTACTGAGGGAAGTAAGAAGACTGAATCTCCCAAGCCAGTGTGGGAGAGCAGCCATTCAGATTAACCCTGAGAAAGGATTCAGCTGTGGCACCCCAGAATCCACCCCTGTCATTGTCATTTTTACACCCAACTCCAAGCTCAGAGGAAGAAGCTCCTTGTTGCCTGGCCTCTGGTTCCTCTTCCATGGCCCTCTTACGTATTTCAGCACAGCTACTGCTGCCGTCACTGCTGTCCTTGCAGTAAGTCCCAGAGGGACACAGTGCCCTGCCCACAGCCACTACCCCAGCTGCCTTCCCTTCTGCCTGCCTTCCTGCTTGGACCCAGATGCCCACTGCCAGGGCACCAGCCCGACAGTCCCGCCACCTGCAAGAAGGACCTACGTCTGTCAACTCTGCTATGTGCTCAGTAACAAGCGTGCGCTCAAAACTGAGTGTGGCTGCAAAGACGCCCAGGTGCGCTCATCCCGGTGAGTGGGCATGGAAACCAGAATGGTGCCGGGCACTGCAGAGCTAGGGATGGAAGTGTAGTGGGATCAGTGGAGAGGGCACAAGGAAGAAGAAGCTGTAAACACCAGGCTAGGCAGAGTGACCAACACAGTTTGGGGCTTTTTTCTTCTCTTAGTGTTCACTTCGTAAACATTTGCTGAGGATGGGCTACATGTCCAACAGGGAGGACAGAAGGAAAGAAGAGCTTCTCCTGATTCAGTGTGGGAGACTAAGCATTGAGACACTCACACTGAGAAGGATTCAACCACGGCCATGGCCCCAGAATCCCTCCTTACTTGGAACTCCCTATCCACAAGCCCTTAAGTGGGACAAAGCTTCTTGCTAGCCTGCCTCCGACCCTGCCAGTCAGGAGCACACACCCCCTCCACCTTCCCCTGTGCTGCCCTTACTGGTTCTGGCACAGATACTGCTGCTGTCACTGTTGTCCTTGCAGCAGGTCCCTGGGGACACTGGAAATTCTGGCACTGGACGGCCCCTCCCACACAGGTGCACCTCTGGGTGCAGCCTCTGGGAGTCCAGGTCTTGCCTGCCTGAAGAAGCCACAGGAAGGAAAGAGGAGTGGGAACAGAGGGGCTGGTTAAAGGAGGACGGTCTTATGCCTGTCCACTCGGCTTTCATTTTCCCATCTGTTCTATGAGTCCATATCTGTTGAGTCAACCTTTTAGTACATGGACCATATTTAAAGAGAATACCGCATCTGTGTTAAGAGCACTGGCTGCTCTTCCAGAGCTCCTGAGTTCAATTCCTAGAAACCATATGGTGGCTCACGACCATCTATAAAGAGATCTGGTGCCCTCTTCTGGTGTGCAGGCATACATATAGTCAGAACACTGTATACAGAGTAAATAAATATTTTTTTAAAAAAAGAAGAGGAGGAGGAAGAGGAAGAGGAGGAGGAGGAAGAAGAGGAGGAGGAGGAAGAGGAGGAGGAGAAGAAGAAGAAAGAAGAAGAAGAAGAAGAAGAAGAAGAAGAAGAAGAAGAAGAAGAAGAAGAAGAAGAAGAAGAAGAAGCCATGCCTGTTGCCCACTTCCACTCACTGGGATAAGAGCACCCTGGGTGTATTTGCAGCCACACTGAATTCTGGGCACACACTTTCCCTTATCAAGCACAAAGCCTTGGTGACAGAGGCAGCCTTCCTTGCAGGTGGAGGGGACTTTGGAGCCAGTGCCTCCACAGTGGCCCTCTGGGTCCAAGCAGGAAGGTGGGCAGGAGGGAAAGCAGTCCGTACAGTGGCTGTTGGCTGGACACTGCAGAGCTATGGAGTGGAGGGAGAATGGGGTTAATAGAGAGGATCAGAGCAGGCCCAGGGAAGCACAGGCTTCTGTGCAGACATCAGACTTGACAGAATGACCAAGAGACCCTACTCCACCCCACTCCCATTTGCTAGTCATTCAGCAAGCATTCACCGCACACGCCCAGTTTGCCAATCCATGAGCAAGAGAGATCCTCCAAGCCAATGAGGAGACTAAACTGAGACTGACATTGAGAAGGGACTCAGCCCAGCCATGGCTTCACAACATCTCTTTACTGTGCTTCCTTCTGCTCCCAACCTCTAAAGCCCAAGGAGCTTGGTCCCTTGCTAAGCGCCGGGTCCCTCCAGCCTTCGGCACAGCTTCTCCACCTTTCCCCACAGCTCCCTTACTGGTCTCGGCACAGACGCTGATGCCATCATCGCTGTTCTTGCAGTAAGTTCCCTGGGGACACTGGAAGTTCAAGCACTGAATGGTCCCTCCTGTACAGGCACAGCTCTGGGTACAGTCTCTGGAGACCCAGGTCTTGCCTTCCTGCAGAAGGCATAGGAAGAGACAGGAAGTGGAGGAAGGAGAGGCTGGCTAGGCAGCTTCACCTGTCTGAAGGGACTGTCTCTTTCACATCTACTGATTCAACCAACAACAGGGTAGAAAATATTTGAGAAAAGAGCTCCTTGTTGTATGCATAACTCAGCACACTAGAACCTGCCTAGAATCTCCCAGGGATGGGGTTCAGCGCATGGGCCACTAGCAGAGCTTCTGCCTGGAATCCTAGGTCAGGGCTGGGGGAGTGGGCCAGTGGTAGAATGCTGGCCCCAGACCCTATCGCAGGGCCCCGAGGAGCACAGCTTAGGTTGCAGAGCACCTGGTAGAATCCTCAGGCATAGGCAGTTGTGCGGTTCTGAAGTAGAATGTCATCCCAGCGAAAGGCTGTCTGTCTTGAAGACAGGTTCTCACTATGGAGCCTTACACAGTCTAGAATTTGCTATGTAGAACAGGTAGGTCTTGAACTTTTAGGGATCCACCTGACACTGCTTTTCAAGTACTGGATTAAAGACATGAACCACCACCCCGTATGTGCGTGTATGCAGGGTGGGGTGGGGGGGGAGAAGAAGGAAGGGAAGGGAGGGAAGTGGGGGCGGGGAGAGAGAGAGAGGAGAGAGAGAAAGCACATGCTCAGACATGGAGGTCAGGGAATAATTTCTCTGTCTATCTGTCTCTTTCTCTGTCCCTTTGGCTGTCGGTCACCACTGTATACACAAGGCTAACGGGCTCTTGGATCTCTGAGGATTCTGCTGTCTCCCTTTTGTGTAGCCCGGTGGAGGCCCTGGCATTAGAGACCCAGGCTACTGTGCCATCTTACATGGGCTGTGGGGATTCAAACCTGGGTCCAAACCCTTGCAGGATGACTACTTTATAACGGAGCTTTTGGTGCAGGCCCCACCAACCCTACCACCCATGCCCACTCACCGGAATGAGAGCACCCTGGGCGTCTTTGCAGCCACAGAGAGTTCTGAGTATACACTTGTCATTATGCAGCACAAAGCCAGGTTGGCAGACGCAGCCCTCCTTGCAAGTGGAGGGGACTTTGTGACTAGTTCCCTTACAGAGGCCATCTGGGTCCAAGCAGGAAGGCAGGCAGGAGGGAAGGCAGCTGGTGAACAGGCTGTGGGTGGGGCATTGCAGAGCTGTAGGGTAGGAAGAAAGTGGGGTTAGTGGAGAGGCCCCAGGGGCCCTGAAAAACCAGAGGTTATAGAAACCAGGCTGTGCACAATAACCAAGAGACCTTGGTGGTGGTGGTGGTGGTTGTTATTTTTCCCTTTTTGATTTTTATTCAGGCCCTGAGAGAAGAAAGTTAGAATGGATCTCCCAAGTCAATGTCACAGACTTTTGAGTCTAACACAGAGGAGGGGCTCAGCAGAGCCACGTGTGCCAGAACCCCTCTCTTCTCTGGTACCTAGCACCTTGACCTCTTAGGGCTCAGGACTAAGCTCCTTTTCGACCCGTCTCCAATTCATCCAGCCAGGAGCACACACACCTCTTCTCCGTCTCCCTGCCCCACCCCCACGGCTCTCTTACTTATTTTGGCACAGCTGTTGCTGCCATCACTGTTGTCCTTGCAGTAGGTCCCCGACGGGCACTGGAAGTTCTCGCACTGAATGGCCCCTCCCATGCAGGCACAGTTCTGGGTACAGCCTATGGAGGTCCACGTCTTGCCTGCCTGCAGAAGCCGTGGGAAGAGATAGGATATGAAGACAGAGGGACTGGTTAGAGACGGGCAGTGTCACATCCTGTGTCAGGGACTTAGGTTTGCTATCCATCTAGTCACAGCTATTGAGACTACCTATCTGGTATCAAAGGCTTTTGTTTTGTTTGTTTGTTTGCTTGCTTGCTTGTTTGTTTTTTCAAGACAGGGTTTCTTTATATACACCTGGCTATCCTGGACTCTCTCTGTAGACCAGGCTGAGTATTTTAAAAAAGACTGTTTCTGCTGCTATGTGCCTAGAATCCTCCATTGAGGGCTAGAGCTCTGGCCCCAAACCTGTAATGGGGACCTGGGAATATAGGGCACATGATCAGATCCCCAGTGATAAATGGACTGATGTGACCTAAATATCCTCACCTAGCTCCCTTCAGGGAGGGCTGGAGTTATGGCTCAGTGGCAGAGCACTCACCTAGCCTGTGCCAGGACATGCCCAACCTTCACACACCAGAGGCAGCCATACAGACAGGAGCATTCCAGGTAAGATTAGAAGAGGCAATGAGAAAGCGAGCCTACAAATCCTATGTTGGTTTTCAAACCATTCTCCCACCACTCCCTGCCATGTGTACATACGATCGTGCGTCCATGTGTGCATTCTGTGTGTTGGTGTGTGTGCAAGGTCACTTAAGTGCCCACATCAGAGGACAATCTAGGATGTTGATCCTCATCTTCGACTGTGTATGGAACAGGGCGTCTCTGCATCTGTCTCTCTCCTGTCCCTCCCCTGACCCCCACCACACCTCCCTCCCTGTTCCCCTCAGTTCACTGATTCTGTTCACTACTCTCTCACAAGTTTTTGGGGATTCTTCTGTCTTCCCCTCGGCACTGCCAGTGGGAACCCTGGGATTAAAGACAGGTTACCACCCGGGTGTGGTGGCACACACCTTTAATCCCAGCACTTGGGAGGCAGAAGCAGGTGGATCGCTATGAGCTCGAGGCCAGCTTGGTCTACATAGTGAGTCCAGGACAGCCAGGGCTACACAGAGAAACCCTGTCTCAAAAAAAAAAAAAAAAAAAAAAAAAAAAAAAAAAAGACAGATTGCCATGCCCAGTTCACAAGGGATATGTGGACTCAAACTCTGGTCCTTAAGCTTGTTTTCAGTGCAAGCATTTTACCCACTGATTCATCTCTGCAGCCTTCACCAATCTCACAGTAGGTGCCCACTTACCGGGATAAGAACACCCTGGGAATCTTTGCAGCCACATTCAGTTCTGAGAATACACTTGTCATTGTTCAGCAAATAGCCAGGTTGGCAGACACAGCCTTCCTGGCAGGTGGTGGGGACTTCAGGACTGGTTCCCTTACAAAGGCCTTCTGGGTCCAAGCAGGAAGGTTGACAGGAGGGAAGGCAGCCAGTGTAGTGGCTGTGGGCAGGGCACTGCAGAGCTATGGGTGGAAGGGGAGAGCTTAGTGCAGAGGAACAGGGGATGCCCAATGACTCAGATGCTATAAAGAATTCTAGCCGAACGGAATCAACAGTGAGCCCTCCCCGGCCCCTTGTTATTCAGCAAACATTCATGGAGCATGCTAGTGTGCTGAGCACTGAGGAAAGAAGCAAGGAGACTCCATCTCCCAGTCAACGTGGAAGAGTGACCACAGGGGACTGGCACTGAGAAGACACCCAGCCCATCAGGGGTCCTCAGGACCCCAACCTCTTAGGGCAGAGCACCAAGCTCCTCCTTGCCTGGTCTCTGATTTTTCTAGCGTGACAGCCACCACCCGTGCCCCCCCCCCCCAGCGCCCAGGGATGGATGGCCCCCTTACTTGTTTTGGTGCAAGTGCTGCTGTCATCACTGTTGTCCTTACAGTAGGTCCCCGAGGGACACTGGAAATTCTGGCACTGGATGTTACCTTCCATGCAGGCACAGTTCTGCATGCAGCCTCTAGAGGTCCAAGTCTTGCCTGCCTGCAGAAGCCAGGGAGTGAGAAAGGAATCAGAGACTGAGGGGATGCTGTAGAGAGCCAGGCTGAGCCTCATGCCTGCAGGGTTACGGATGCTCTCCCTATTCAGTTTCCATGTCTAAGGAGGACAGGTGGGAAGGCAGTGGGTATGCTGCTGTGGGCTGGACACTGCAGAGCTAGTGGGTGGACACAGTTCCATTTTTTTAGACCCACACCCAGATCCTCTCCTGAGTCCACGGCTGGGGTTAGATTAGATTGTAGAGGGCCTGTGCAGAATCCCTTTATGGGAGCAGCTGCATGGCTTTCTTAGAGTACTGGTCTGCTGTGTGTCAGGCCGTGAGCGACCCTCTCATTCCAGGGTCGGGCTTTGAGAATGGAGAATCCCAGGAGAGAGAAGGAGCAAAGGAGAAAATGGCCCTCAATCACACTCTCCGGGCCCACTCACCGGAACGAGGCCACCCCGGGCGTCTTTGCAGCCACACTGACTTCGAGGCACACATTTGTCTTCACTGAACACAAAGCCATGGTCGCAGAGACATCCCACCTTGCACACGGAGGGGACTTTGGGGCTGGTGACCTCGCAGCGGTTGGAGCAGGAAGGAGGACAGGAGGGAAGGCAGTCTGTGAATTGGCTGTGGCTGGGGCACTGCAGAGCTGGAATGTGGAGGGGGAGTGGGGTCAGCGGAAAGGAGCAGGAGGACCCGAGCAAGCAGGGTTAGGAATGCTGGGGGCTGCAGGTGAGTTTGGGCTCCCCCTCCTTTTGTTATTCATTCAGCAAATATTTTCTAAGTTGTGGTGCCAAACGATGAGGAACTAAGAAGATAGATATCCCAAGTCAGTGTAGGACGCCAACCATGAGAAACTAACTGCCTCCCCACTTTCTTGTGCCCCTCCTTACTGATTTTGGTGCAGTTACTGTTGCCATCCTCCATGTCCTTGCAGTAAGTCCCAGAGGGACACTGGAAATTCTTGCAGTGGATGGTCCCTGCCACACAGGTGCAGCTCTGCGTGCAGCCTCTGGAGAGCCAGGTCTTGTCTGCCTGCAGATGACCAGAAGAGAAAACACCTGAGGACCAAGGACCAGTTCTAAAGAGACAGCTTCACTTCCTGTTTGAAGGCTCGTCCCCTGCTTTTCTTATCTGAAGGTCCCTCATCCCCTGGTTCAACACAATAGGTTAAAAGTATATTCTTACATGCAGCCTAGGCTGTCCCCATAGCCTGGCAGTACAGTGTCTTCCTAGAATCTCTCAGTGAAGTAATGAGGGCATGTCTGGAATTCCCAGTGAAGGCCTGACTGGGTTTGGTTCGGTGGTAGCCCATTCCCCTAGCCTGTACCGCGACCTGACCAATCGGCTAACTACAGGGCCAGCCAAACAGGCAGGATTGTCTCAGGTGGGGAGAAGCAGCAAGAAGAAGGGCCCCAATCTCACTTCGTAAGAAGAATTCTGTGTTTACATGTGATCCATGTGTGTATGTGAGTGCAGAGAGCCGAACACAGCCCAGATGTTGGTCCTCACATCCCACCTTGTTTGAGACAAAGTCCGTCTGTCTGGCTTTCCCTTTAATGATGCTGTATACCTACCCATACAAAGCTAGTTGCAAATTTCAAGGATTCTTCTGTCCTCACACCCTGGTTAGGGACATAGGCTACCATGCCCAGTTCACAGGGGTTGTGGAAATTAAAACTCATGTCTTCCTATGCTTCCTAGCATAGCTGTCATCTGAGAGGCTCCACCCAGCAGCAGATGGAAACAGATGCTGAGACTCACAGCCAAACATTGGGTAGAGCTTGGGGAATCTTATTGTGGAAGTGTGTGTGTGTGTGTGTGTGTTTGTGTGTGTGTGTGTGTGTGTGTGTGTGTAAGGGGTAATAGAAGGTCCCAGAGGGGACAAGAACTCCACAAGAAGGCCAGCAGAGACAACTAACCTAGGCTCAGTGGGGCACACAGAGCCAGAAGCACCAACCAAAGAGCATGCATGGACTGGACCTAGGCCCCTGATACATTTGTAACTGATGGGCAGCTTGGTCTTCGTGTGGGGTCCTGAGCAGGTGGACTGGGCACTGGCTCTGACAGGGACTCTGTTGCCTACTTTTGGATCACTTCCCTCTGTCCGGCTGCCTCACCAGGCCTCAGTGGAAAAGGATGAGCTCAGTCCTGATGTGACTTAATGCGCTGGGGTGGGTTGGTGGGTGGGTGTGCTCCCCTTTTCTGAGGAGAATGGGAGGGGAGAAGAGGGAAGAGGGTGGAGGGTGGGACCAGGAGGAGAAGAGGGAGGAGGCTGAGAGTGGGGTATAAAGTGAGTTGAAAAACAAAAACACAAACAAATCCTCAGGTCCTCATGTTTCTGAGCAAATCTACTCAGTCATTCTACTAGCCCCTACCAAGCCCATTTTCCACACACGCACTCACCGGGATGAGAGCACCCTGGGCGTCTTTGCAGCTACAGAGAATTCTGAGCATACACTTGTCCTTATGCAGCACAAAGCCAGGTCGGCAGACGCAGCCCTCCTTGCAGGTGGAGGGGGGTCTCGGGCTGGTGCCCCCACAGAGACCTTCTGGGTCAGAGCATGAGGGTGGACATGAGGGAAGGCAGTTGGTGTGGCGGCTGTGGGCTGGACACTGTATCGCTACAGGACAGAGAGAGATCACAGTTAGTGGAGGGGACCAGAAGGACCCAAGGAAACAGAGGCTACAGGAACCATGGTGGGCTGGGAGACCAACAGAGTTTGTCTGTCTGTCTGTCTGTCTGTCTGTCTGTCTGTTCTTCCTTCTGTTATTAATTCAACAAATATTTACTGGTCATGAACCGTGTGTCAGGGCTGGAAAGCACAGAGAAGAAGGTGGATATGGCGTTGGAGAGACAGCTCGGTGCTTAGAGCACTTGCTTGTCTTCCAGAGGAACGGAGTTTGGTTCCCAGTACCCACAACCACCTACAAACTCCAGCTCTGGATATAACCGCCTTTTCTAACCCTGCCAGCACCCATCTGTACACACACAGACTATGTACATATATATGTAAATAAACATAAATAAAAAAATACACCCTCCCCCATGGCTCCCTTACTGATTTTGGTGCAGTTACTGTTGCCATCCTCAGTGTCCTTGCAGTAAGTCCCCGAGGGACACTGGAAACTCCTGCACTGGATGGCCCCTGCCACGCAGGTGCAGCTCTGGGTACAGCCCCTATTGATCCAGGTATTGTCTGCCTGCAGAAGCCATGGGGAGAGAAACAGAGTCAAGACAAAGGGACTGCTTAGAGGGAAGCAGTATCACCTCCCATCTGAAGGGCTGACCTTTGCCCTCCCTACCAACAGGATCCATATCTATCTAAACATGGAAGGAAAAGATTGGAGGAAAAGTATCTGGGGCTGTAGCCACAATGGAATAGCACATGCCTAGAATCCTGTGCCAAGGCGTTGAAGGTGTGGCTGAGGGTTAGAGCTTACGCCTATAAACCTCAACTGGTGGCTTGGAAGCTAGCTCAGACACAGAAATTCTGCCTAGTTGGGGCTGGAGGGATGGCTCAGAGGGTAAAAGCACTGCCCGCTCTTCCAGAGGTCCTGAGTTCAATTCCCAGCAGCCATATGGTGCCTCACAACCATCTATAATGTGATCTGATGCCCTCTTCTGGCCTGCAGGTGTGCATGCAGGCAGAACACCATATACATAATAAATAAATAAATAAATAAATAAACAAACAAACAAACAAATAAATCTTTTTAAATGTTGCTTTAAGGAAAGAAAAAAAGAAAGAAAGAAAGAAAGAAAGAAAGAAAGAAAGAAAGAAGGAAATTCTGCCTAGCATCCTCTGGTACAGTGGGTGCGGATTGGGGACAGTCACAGCTCAGCTGTACAGCATTTGCCTAGAGTGCTCTAAGAGGGTGGAAGGGAGTGCTTTAGAGTCAGAGCACTTGCTTAGAGTCCTCCTATGAGGGCTAGTGTCCTGGCTCACTATAGAGCATCTGCTGGGATTCCCCAGTGAGGAGTGGGGTGTGTGGTCGAGTGGTGCAGCTCAAGTCTGGTTCTCAAGCGAGGGCTAGGTGGTATAATCTCATAGCCCCAACCAGAGTGTCCCTGGGACAGGACAGGGCATGGCTCGGCAGAGGAGCAGACAGGAGCATTTCCAGTGAAGAAAAGCAGAAGGGAGCAAACCCAATCCCAACTGGTTTTCTTGGTTTTGCTTTTATTTTGAGACAAGATCTCACTCTGTAGCCCTGTCTGTCCTGGAACTCACTTGGTAGATCTAGCTGGTCTCAAACTCACAGAGATCTGCTCACCTCTGCCTGTGCCTATTCCTCAAGTCCTGTCTCTGCCCCTCTGCCCCTCTTCCCCTGACTCCTGAGTGCTTAAAGAAATGCATCACCATGCCTAGTACAATACCAGATTTTAGAACAAATAATGTACGTGTATGTGCGTGTGCGCACGTGTGTGTGCAGATTCTCTCTCTCTCTCTCTCTCTCTCTCTCTCTCTCTCTCTCTCTCTCTCTCTCTCTCTCCTATTGCTCACTGCTGCCTGTACAAGACTAGCTAGCTTTTAAATTTCTGGGGATTCTCTGGTCCCTGGCCCACTGCCCTGCTGCTCTATAGGAGCCCCTAACTAGAGATAGGCTAACAAAGTGTACATCCGTTGTAGGGATGCAATTTCCTAGCCTCCCAGTAACCCCACTTTTGGTGCCCACCTACCGGGATGAGAACACCCTGGGAATCTTTGCATCCACACTGAGTTCTGAGCACACACTTGTTACTATTCAGCACATAGCCGGATTGGCAGACACAGCCCTCCTTGCAGGTGAAGGGGGCATTACGGCTGGTGCCCATACAGAGGCCCTCTGGGTCAGAGCAGGAAGGCAGGCAGGAGGGAAGGCAGCTAGTATAGAGGCTGTGCACTGGGCACTGCAGAGCTATGGGATGGAGAGAAGGTGGGTTAGTGCAGTGGAATAGAATGGGACAAGGAAGCAGAGAAAAGCAGTCTATGCCAAATGACCACAGAGCTTGGGGGAGCGCTCTCCCCCCCTCTCTTTCCCCTTCTGTTATTTCCTTAGCAAGCATTTACTGAGCATGGGGGGGGGGCCAAGTTTTGGGAAAAGAAACTAAGAAGAGTGGATCTTGGACCAGAGAGCATTTAACTTAGTAGTTAACAATGCTCGCTGCTGTTGTAGAATATCTGAGCTCAGTTCCCAGCACCCAGGTTGAATGGCTTACAATATTCTGTAATCCCAGCTCCAGGAGACCCATCTCTCTCTCTCTCTCTCTCTCTCTCTCTCTCTCACACACACACACACACACACACACACACACACACACACACACACACACACTTTAAAAAGAAAGAGAATGAAGAGGAGGAGAGATCTCCCAAGTTTGTGTGGAAACTAACATGTGAGAAAGGATTGACATCCATTGACAAGGATACGGCTGAGCCATGGATACCCAGAGTCCCTCCCTACTGTGGTACCCCTAGCATCTTAGAATGAGAGAACTAAGTAAGCTCCTTCTTGCCCTTTGTCTGGTTCCTTCAACCCTGAGCCCACCCTCCCTCACCTTCCCCCATGGCTCCCTTACTGATTTCGGTGCAGTTACTATTGCTGTCATTGCTGTCACGGCAGTAGGTCCCCTGGGGACACTGGAAATTCTGGCACTGGACAGCCCCTCCCACACAGGTGCAGCTCTGGGTGCAGCCTCTGGAGATCCAGGTCTTGCCTGCCTGCAGAAGCCAAGGAAGAGAGAGTGAGGACTTGGCAGAGGATTCTAGAGACAAACATACAGCCTGAACAGATTGTCTACACACTCTTCACCTGCTGAGTCAACCATTCACAAGTGAAAACTATTTGCTTTTAAAAAACTGCATTCAGATGCCGGAGAGATGACTAAACATTTGAGAGCACTTGCTGCTCCTCTATAGTATCCGAGTTTAGACTCCTGCACCCACATTGGGACCCCCCAAAACTACTAATAACTCATGCTCCAGGCTATCTGATGTCCTCTTTTGGCCACTTCAGGCACTTGAACTGGTGTGGCATACATTCATATAGAGACTCGAATACACACATAAGTATAATTTAGAAAATATCTTTTTACATTAGTGATGGTATATGTGATTCAGAGGCAGAAGGTCTGTGTAGAATCCCCAGCGAGGAGCTGAGAAGAAGTAGAGGGCTTGCCTGGAATCCTCAAAGAGTGATTGGCAGTGGTAAAGAGTTAGATTGCTAGCCTGGGATCGCACGATGACTCCAGGCCTGATCAATGGTCACACTCCAGGGCCAGCATCCCAGGCTCAGAGAAGCAGAGGGAAGGAAGAAGGGGGACCCCAAAGTACTCTCCACGCCCACTCACCGGGATGAAGGTACCCTGGATGTCTTTGCAGCCGCACTGAACTCTGGGCATACATTTGTCCTCATGAAACACGAAGCCTGGCTGACAGAGGCAGCCCTCCTTGCAGATGGAAGGGACTTTGGTGCTGCTGGCCTCACAGTGGCCATTCAGGTTGGAGCAAGAAGGCAGACAGGAGGGAAGGCAGTTGGTGAAGTGGCTGTGGGCTGGGCACTGCAGAGCTATGTGGAGGAGGGAGAGTGGGGTTAGTGGAGAGGCTCAGGGAAGGCCTGAGGAAGCAGACACGATAAAAACCAGAGGAGTAGAGTGTTCGAGAGAACTTGAAGGTAGGTGGGGTTTTGCTCCCCACCCCCAAACATTTCCTGACACAGGCTGTGTGCCAAGCCCCTAGGGAAGAACATGAGGAGAATGGATCTTCTAAGTTGTTTTGGGGTGCTAACTGTGGAGAAACCAAGACTAAGAATGTACCCAGCCCCAAAATTGGTCCCCAGAATCTCCCCTCACTGTGTCACCTCCTACCCATGGCCTCTGAGGCCCAGTCATGAACATTCTCCCTCAAGTCTTTCCTGTGGCTCCCTTACTGATTTTGGTGCAGTTACTGTTGCCATCCTCCATGTCCTTGCAGTAAGTCCCCGAGGGGCACTGGAAACTCCTGCAGTGGATGGTCCCTGCCATGCAGGTGCAGGTCTGCGTGCAGCCTCTGTTGATCCAGGTCTTGTCTGCCTGCAGAAGCCATAGGAATAAACATGAAGTGAGGGCAGAAGGCCTGGTTAGAGGGCAACAGCCTCATCTTCCTGAAGTGCTGACCTTTGCCCTTTGTATCTGCAGGTCACACATTTATTTAGTCAGGCAATCACTGCTGATCCGTGTGATTCATAAAGCACCTACTAGAATCCCGCGTTAAAGGGTACACAGGGGGCCCTTGGTGGCCTGGGAGGACAGCGCAGCTCCCACAGCTTCTCAGGACATACAGTCTCCTAGTGGGGATTTGGCTGTGGAGCATCAGCTGGAGAGCGCTTGTCTAGTATGTTCCAGGACCTGAGCAACCTGCGCACTCCAAAGGCAGCCATGCATACAGACAGGGCATCCCAGGTGCACGAAACAGAAGAAACGAGAAAGTCAGCCCAGTCCTAGGTCAGAGGTGCCGTTTCTCACCTTCCACTTTGTATCGAGACCTCTCTCTCCTCTCTCCCACCCTCTCTCTCCCCTCCCTTTCTCTCCTCCTTTTCTTTTGCTGGTGTCCTCCTCTCTAAGCACACAAGACTATCCTAGGGACTCTCTTGTCTCTACCTCCGGTCTTCCAGTCGGAGGCGTGGATTACAGACACAGGCTACCTGGCAGGTCTACATGGGTTGTGGAGATTCACACTTAAGCCCTCATTCTTTTGGTGTATATACTTTCCATACTGCGCCGTCCCCCGGCCCCCACTACCCCACTCTCTATGCCCACTCACCGGGATGAGAGCACCCTGGGCGTCTTTGCAGCTACAGAGAATTCTGAGCATACACTTGTCCTTATGCAGCACAAAGCCAGGTCGGCAGACGCAGCCCTCCTTACAGGTGGAGGGGGCTTTGGTGCTGGAGCCCCCACAGTGGCCTTCTGGGTCCGAGCAGGAAGGTTGACAGGACGGAAGGCAGTTGGTGTGGCGGCTGTGGGCCGGGCACTGCAGAGCTAGCGGGCAGGGAGAGTAGGGTTAGTGGGAAGACTAGAGCGGTTCAAGAAGCAGTGGCTACAGAAACCAGGTGGGACTGAATGGCCAGCGGAGTTCTGAAGGGTTGCCCCTCCTTGTATCATCCATTCAGCAAACATTTACTGAGCATGGGATGTGTGCCAAGGAGTGAAGTAATAAAACGCATCTCCCAAGTCAACGTGGGATATTAACCATGAAGAGACTAATGCTGAGAAAGGACCAGATGAGCTCTGGGGCCCCAGCACCTCTCTCCTCTGTCCCAGACCTCAAAACCCTGGGGAAGCAATCTCCTTCTTGACTGTCTCTGATCCCTTTAGTCATGAGCTGCCCTCTCCCCTCCCCCGCCAGGTGGCTCCCTTACTGATTTTAGTACAGTTACTGGTGCCATCCTTGATGTCCTGGCAGTAAGTCCCCGAGGGACACTGGAATTTCTGGCATTGAATGGCTCCTTCCATGCAGTTACAGCTCAGGGAACAGCCCCTGGAGGTCCAGCTCTTGCCTGCCTGAAGAAGCCACGGGAAAAGGAAGAAAGTGAGGAAGGAGGGGCTGGTTGGAGGGACACAGCCTCACCCACTGTCTGAAGGGCTTCGGGCTGCCCTCCCAACTGTAGATTCACCATCTAGTGGGCCAAATCAACCAGAGAAGAAAACCACTTCATCCTGTCAGTATATGTGGTGCACATCTTTAATCCAAGCACTTGGGAAGCAGAAGCAGGCAGATCTCTGTGAGTTCAAGGCCAGCCAGAGCTACATAGTGGGATCCTGTCTCAGTAAACCAAACCAACCAAACAAGTAAATGCTGCATCTGGGGCTGGGAGTACAGTTCAGGGATACAGTGCTTGCCTAGAACTCTGCATGAGAGGCTAGGATATGGCTCATCCTCAGAGTACGTCTGTAAGTCCTGCTGAAGGGGATGGCTCAGAGTTAGAGCAGAGGCCTAGAATCTGCCAATGGGAGCCTGCTGTATAACTCAGCCACAGAGCACCAGAGTAGGATCCAACTCATAGGCAAGGGTGGGAGGTGGAGGTGGGGCCTATACTAGAGGCAGAGGGCCTGTCTAGAATGCCCTAGTGAAGGGCTTAGGGTATTTTGCTTAGCAGCAGAGCATTTATCTAGAACCCTCTAGTTAAAGGCTAGGGGTGTGGCTCACTGGCAGAGGGCCTGCCTAGCGTATGGTAGGCCCTGACCAACCAGGGAAGAATATCCCAGGTGGAGAGAAGCAGAAGAAACTAGAAAGTGGCCACCAAACATATTTCTAAAAAATATTTTTATGTGTTTGTGTGGAGAAGCAATTGAGGAAGGACTTATTCATAGAGGCCAGAGGACAATCTCTAGTTTTGACTCTTACCTTCTACTTTATATTGAGAGTCTCATATGTATGTATGTATGTATGTATGTATGTAGTATGTATCTATGTATCTATCTATCTATCCATCTGTCTCCATCACTATCTCTAGCTCTCTCTGTATATACACTGCTGTTCTCCACAAGACTAGCTCCCACTTCCTGAAGATTCTGAGGAGCACTGTGACTAGAGAACTACTACAGCAGCTTATATGGGTTGTGGTCATTAGAATCCAGGTCCTCAGACTCGCACCGTGTGGTGGCTATTGTTGGTTGTCAGTTTGATTACATCTGGAAAGAACTAAAACCCGAATGACTGGGCACACCCATGAGGGATTTTTTTCCCCCTTAATTACAACATTTGAAGTGGGAAGACACACTTCTAACCTGGATCTTTGGGGTGGGAGGATCCACCTTTAAAACAGACCACACCTTCTGCCTGCAGCCTATATAAAGGACAAGGAAGAAGGAGGCTTTCTTTCACTTTGTCTACCTGCTCTCTCTAGCAGGTCCGCCCCCTTACCAGCATCAGAGCCTACTTTGGGACTCCAGCATACACTGAGGACCAGTATGTGCCTGGGACACCCAGCCTTGTGGACTGAACGACTACTGGATTCTTGGACCTTCCATTTATTGGCAGCCATTGCTAGATTAACTGGAACACAGCCTGTAAGTCATCCTAATAAATTCCCTTCCTATATATAGAGAGATTCATTCCATATGCTGTTAATCTAGAGACCCCTGACTACTACACACAGCAAAAGATTCGCCCACTGAACACTCTCAAACCCACTGACCACACCAACTCACAGGGATGAAGACACCCTGGGTGTCTTGGCAGCCACACTCCATTTTGAGCACACACTTGTTCTTATGCAGCACGTAGCCAGGACGACAGACACAGCCCTCCTTGCAGCTGGAGGGGGCTCTGGTGCTGATGCCCTCACAGCGGGCATCAGGGTCCGAGCAGGAGGGTTGACAGTGGGGAAGGCAGTCTGTGAACTGGCTGTGGGCTGGGCACTCTAGAACTATGGGGTGAAAGGAAAAGGGGATTAGTGGAGAGAGTAGAGGGGTCTCGTAGAATACAGAAACACCCAAGCAGGACAGAATAAGCAAGAGATCTTGGGGCTTTTTTTCCCTTCCTTTGTGCATTCAGCAAACATTTCCTGACTATGGACTGTGTGTCAAGCCATGAGAGAAGAGAGAGAGAAGGATGTGGGAGAGAACCATTTGAGGACTTACACTGAGAAAGGGCTAACATCAGTCACCAGAGTCTTTTCCAACTAGGGTAGCTCTTATCCTTGAGCTTTAAGGCCCAGAGGACCAAGATGCTTTTTGCCCTGCCTCTGAGGTTTTTTGTTGTTGTTGTTGTTTTGTTTTTGTTTTTGAGCACACCCTCCCCACCTTGCCCGTGGCTCCCTTACTGAGTTTGACACAGTTACTGCTGCCATCACTGCTGTCCCTGCAGTAGGTCCCCGAGGGACACTGGAAAGCCTGGCACCTGATGGTCCCTCTCATGCAGGTACAGCTCTGGGTACAGCCTGTGGACATCCAAGTCTTGCCTGCCTGCAGAAGTCAGGGGATGAGAAATGAAGTGGAGACTGAGGGGATGCTGTAGAGAGCCAGGCTGAGCCTCCTGCCTGCAGGGTTTACGGATGCTCTCCCTGTCTTCAAGTTCCATAGCTATTCAGTCAACCAGCAGAAAATATCTGATTTTTTAAAAAGGCATCTGGGGCTGCAGGCATGGTCCAGAGACAGAGGCCTGTGTGGAATTCCCCAGTGAGTCTTAGAGTGTGGCTGAGCAGTACATTGCTCGCCTTGATTCACATCAGGCAGCTTGTGCTGGATGGCTCAGAGTTAGGAGGCTTGCCTAGAATCCCGCAGTGAGATGCTGACAGCAAGGCGCACCCTCAGAGCGCTTGCCCTACGTAGTCTTCATGTTCGAGGGCTAGCCATACAGACAGCAGCATCCCAAGCAGAGATAAGTAAGGGACGGAGGAAGGGGAGGGACCCCGAGCCCACTCTCCACACCCACTCACTGGGATGAAGGCACCCTGGGTGTCTTTGCAGCCACAGTGAATTCTGGGTACACACTTGTCCTTGTCAAGCACAAAGCCATCGTGGCAGATGCAGCCTTCTTGACAAGCAGAGGGGACTTTGGGGCTTGTGCCTTTGCAGCCGCCGTCCGGGTTGGAGCAAGAAGGAGGGCATGAGGGAAGGCAGTTGCTGTAGCGGCTGTGGGCCGGGCACTGCAGAGCTAGGGGGAGAAGGAGAGATGGGTAACTGGAGAGGGCCAGAGGGGCTCAAGGAAGCAGACACTACAGAAACCAGGGTGGGCTGAACGCTAAACAGAGCTGCGCGTTCTCATTCTTTTGCTATTCACTCAGCAACCATCCCTGAGTGTGGACTGTGTGCCAGGCCCTTAGGAAGAAGGTGGCTCTCTCACGTTAACGTGGGAGACTAAGCCCTGACAGATCTCCAGAACCCCCATCCACTGTGGTACTTCCCATCCTCCACCTCTTAGGCCAGGGGACTCAGGGCCTTCTCGCCTCGCCATTGGTCCCTCCAGTCACGAGCACACCCTCTCTACCTTCCCTGTGGCTCCCTTACTGATTCTGACACAGTTACTGCTGCCGTCCTCATTGTCCTGGCACTGAGCCCCTGAGGGACAGTGGAAATTCTGGCACTCGATGGTCCCACCAATGCAGATGCAGTTCTGGGTACAGCTACTAGAGATCCAGTTCTTGCCTTCCTGCGGAAGCCATGAGAAGGGAAACGATGAGGGGCTGCTGCCGGGGACAGCCTTCCTTCCGGTTGAGGGCCTTATATTTTTCTGTCTGCAGGTTTCACCTCTACTGAGTCAATAAACCACAGATGGAAAAATAAGAAAGACAAATGCAGGCCTGGAGAGATGGCTCAGTGGTTAAGAGCACTGTCTGTTCTTCCAGAGGTCCTGCGTTCAATCCCCAGCAACCACATGGTGGCTCATAACCATCTATAATGTGATCTGCTGCCCTCTTCTGGTGTATAGGCACACATGCAGGCAGAACACTGTATACATAATAAATAAATCTTAAAAAAAAAAAAAGACAAATGCACCTGAGGCTGGAGGCGGGGCTCAGGAAGAGCTCAGGAGCGGCTGTGTACAGTCCTCGTAAAATGGCCAAGGGCATAGCTCAGAGGTCACCAGCAGAGCCTGCACCAGGCCCTGATCAACTTTCATACTCCAGGGCCATTCATACTGACACGTTCATTCCAGACTGAGAGAAACAATGACGAGGAAAAAGTGGCCCCCAATCCTACTTTCTACACCTACTCACCGGGACGAAGACACCCTGGGCATCTTTGCAGCCACAGTGAGTTTTGAGCACACACTTGTTATTATTCAGCACGTAGCCGGGTTGACAGATGCAGCCCTCCTTGCAGGTGGTGGGGACTTTGTGGCCAGAGCCCTCACAGAGGCTGTCTGGGTCCAAGCAAGAAGGTGGACAGGAGGGAAGGCAGTTTGTGTAGTGACTGTGATCTGGGCACTCCAGAGCTATGGATTAGAGGGAGAATAATATCAGTTAGGAGGGCCAGAAGGACCCAAGGAAGCCAAGGCTGCAGAAGCCAGGGTGGGCTCAATCATCATCAGAAGTTGCCCCCCCCCCAATTTTATTATTCATTCAATACTGGCTGAGTATGAGCTGTGTGCATAGCCCAGAATGGATGGATGGGTGGATGGTTGAATAAATAAAGTACTTTTAAATTAATGTGGGAAACTTATCCAGGTCAGCCAGCAAAAGCAAAGTGACTTTCATGTCCTCAGTCACTAAGCATAGGTATACACTAAGTACCAGGTTTAACGAGGCCACAGGGCAGTGGGGGGAAACTGCCAAGGAATTCAAAATGGTCTTTAAGGGAAAGAGCTCTGTGTACCACCACAGCTGTACTACCAGCACTTGGGGGACAGAAACAGGAGTGTCCAGAATCAAGGCTATCCTTGGCTACAATAAGTGAGCTTTACGAGAGAGAGAGACAGACAGACAGACAGACAGACACAGACACAGACACAGACACAGACACAGACACAGACACAGACACAGACACAGACAGACAGACAGATTTCCTAGCAGGTAAAGGTGTTTGCTGTCAAGCCTAATGACCTGAATTGAATTTCTGGGATACACACAGTGAAAGGAGAGCAGTAACTCCCCAGACTTGTGTGCTCCCCTCTACGTGTGCGCTGTTACACATGTGCATGACAACATGCACAGGAACTGTACAAGTGCAAGCCCAACAAAATCTCAGCACGGAGAAAGGATGTGAATGCACTCCCACCCCTAGCGGACAGTCAGTTTTCTTTCACGGCATGGCCACTGGGAAGTGGACCACACACCAATAGATGCCTGCACACCCAAAAGTGAATGAAGAGCACAAACCAACTCAGTTCTTTAAATGACAACAAAAACCAATAAATAAATAAATATTCCCCCAAAACAAAACAAACCAAACAAACAAACAAAAACCCACCCAGGGCAGTGGTGGCACACACCTGTGATCCCAGCACTCAGGAGGCAGAGGCAGGTGGATCTCTGTGAGTTTGAGGCCAGCCTGGTGTAAAGAGTTGAGTTCCAGGATAGCCAGGGCTACACAGAGATCCTGTGTTGAAACCTGCCCCTCCAATTACATATAATACATGTAAGTGTATTATATAGATATATAGTTTAAATGAAGTTATATCACTTGGGCTGACAACCCCCGTATCAGATGTGAGAGACCCGTTCGGAGTTGTTGGTCAGGCAAAGACTCCAAAACAATATAGGCTATTGGCCTTGGTTGCGCAAACCTAAAGGCAAATCACATTTGCTGACGATTCATGCACTTTGGATACAATACTGGAGCATCTGAGCTGGATCCTACCCAAGAGCCTCCTCCCTGAGGACTAGCTTTCATAGTACCAGCAGGTGCTGTGCAAATTTCAAAGGAAGGAAACAACCAATAGTCCTCCCTAGCTGTTGCATCTAGGAGTCACAACCGCCACCAGCACAGTAAGACATCCCCATGGGTGCACTAGTGGCATCTATATCTTGGCAATAACTGTCAACTGTCTAAATGACTTAAGGCCTGCTCAACAGGAGGGAAGCTTTGCTTGATACCGGAAACTTGGCCTAGGGCTAGTGAGGTCATGCAGCTTAGAGAAGAATGTATCACTTTACTAAGTCAGAAAAAATTTGAGCTGCATTCTTACACAGTTCAAATACGTACCCCTTTATCTGTAGGTAAGTATAGCCCACACCCCTCACCACAGGAGCTTCTCTTTGCAACAGACGGAGATCATTATAGAAAACTGAAAGTGGTCAAAATGTAAACAAACAAACAAACAAAGAAACAAAACACTGCCTAGGGGCTGGAGAGAGATGGCTCGGCAGTTAAGAGCACTGGTAGCTCTTCCAGAAAACCCAGGTTCAATTGCCGGCACCCACATGACAGCTCACAACTGTCTGTAACTGCAATTACAGAGGATCTGACACCCTCACACAGACATGCAGGCAAAGCACCAATGCACATGAAATAAGAGTTAAAACAGAAAAGCAACTGCCTAGACCCATCTGACACATCTAAGTCACAACTCCTCCAGCTACGGCTCAGGGAACATTGCAGAAGAGGGGACAGAAGGACCGCAAGAGCAGGGGGGCCAGGGAATCTGCTGTGAGACTGTCTCCTAGAAACAACAGGCAAGCTTCATTCAAGATGCTGCCATATGGCTGCCTAAACAAGACCTGCACAAGCACAGCACCAACAGATGTGCTAATATGGAAGGGGGAAACCTCTTGTGTGTGTGTGTGTGTGTGTGTGTGTGTGTGTGTGTGTGTATGTGTGTGTAGTAAGGTAGATGGCTGTATAAGGAACAGCACACAAGGTTGGTTTCTAGTCTCCATATGTACATGCACATGCTCCTACACACACACACACACACACACACACACACACACACACACACACACACACACACACAGGTTTTTAGGGTACAATGTTAGAGTTTTGGGTGACTGTTCAGGCAGCAAACTCTCTCTGTAATTTTTTCATTTTGGAAGATGCTAACCTGTACTTCCTGTTTACTCAGGAAATTAAATTTATTCCTTCTCAAGTCTCTGATGGGATTGAATGGGGTTGAAGACTAGATAGTTTTAAAGTTAAACTTAGTTGTTTAGAAGTTAAGGAGATACCTTTAGGTCTAGATAGATAGTTTTAGGTTGATAGATATGAGCTTTAATAGAGATTGATTTACATTCAGAACTTTAGACTCGCCAAGATAGAATAGATAATCTCTCTTCAAGGCTGCCAAATATCTTTTGATTAGATATTATGTATGTAAGTCTTATCTATTGGTTTTTATAACTTTTCATAATTGTTCTTACTGTATATAAAAAAAATGACTTTTTTATTTAGATAGAAAAGGGGACTTGTTGGAGGTTGGTCTGATGTATTTTGACGTTAATTACTGCTTGCTGTCTCTGTGACCCACCTTGCCTAAGGAACCTAACCTGTTTGACAAATAAAAGGCCACTGCACCTGTGCAGGGCAAATGGGGTAGGCACAGCTAAGGTTCCCAGGCTTGGGGAGACAGAGAGAATCTTGGGAAGGAGAGAGACTGGAGGAGAGGAGAGGAGAAGAAGGCTGCCATGGGTTAGGTGGAGGAGAAGCTCATGGCAGGCGTGGATGGAGGATTTGGCCCAGATGAAGAACATTAGCAAGTATATGAGATTATGGATGGGAGGTAGCTTGAGAGAAATTATTAGAAGCAGATGGCATGGGATTGGGGCAGGGATTCCATACCTGCCCCACTATGGGAAGTAGTTTAGGGGATTACTATACACCCTGCCCCAGGTTAACTAAGGCTATTTAAAAATATAACAGGTGTCGGTGTCGATTGATTGCTAGTAGGTTATACTGCCGTAATAATAATTATAGGCCTAAGAATAAACATTATTAGGCCATACTGCTAATTTAACCGCAACACTCCAGTATTCAGGAGGCAGAGGCAGGAGAGAAATCTGTGAGGAGACATGGGGTTTGGAGTAGCTCTGGGGTAACTACAGGGAGACTCACGGCAGAAGCTGCTGTTCCTCCAGATAGGTGGTGTGAGCCCCTGGTTCTGGCAGGCGTCTCCGAAGGACTGCAGGGACTCACAGAGAGCACGGAAGAGCTCTCTGAACTCACAGAAGCTGTTCATGCATCCTAGCAGGAAGGGCTTGAGGGGAACCTGGGAGGCACACTGGGCCCAGACAGGACTCAGCAGGGCCGCCTGGCAGTTTGCCTGTGCTTCCTCAAAGTCACTGGGCCTGCATTTTCCATTCATGATCTCCTGTGGTTCCACTTGGGTGTTCTGTTCCTCCACTCTCTGGCAGCTAAAATGGGAAAGCAAAAGCGGGGGCTCAGAAGAGCTGGGCATGGTGGGGAATGCCTGCTCTCAGGCGCTTGGAAGGGGAGCCTGGGGTGGGGGGCAGAAGTTCAGAGCTGGGGATGGTGAGAAATTATGGCAACTAAGGCCCTTGCCAGCACGCCTCAGGACCTGAATGGGATCCCTGGACCCGACACACTGGAATAGGAGGGCATGCACTCATGCTAACTGTCCTGGGGCCTCCACACAGGCACCGTGGTGCGTGTACACACACAAACAGAATTCATAAAATTGAAAGAAAAAAAGTTTAAGTTGTTCAAGGAGGCTGGAGAGATGGCTCAGTGGTTAAGAACTTGTTGCTCTTGCGGAGGATCCCAAGCTCAATCTCCAGTACCCACATAAGCACCCTTAACCAGCTCCAGGGGGTCCAGTGCCCTCTTCTCATCACATATGCAGTGCACATGTACACATACAGGCGAAACACTCATACACAGAAAATAAAAAAGATAATTTTTTAGAAGTTGTTCACTGGGTGGTGATGGTGGCAGCGGCATACACCTTTAATCCCAGTACTCAGGAGACAGAGGCAGGCAGATCTCTGAGTTTAGAGAAAGAAAGGAAGAAAGGAAGAAAGAAAAAAAGGAAAAAAATTCAAAGTCATCCTTAGCTACAGATGGCTTTGAGGCTGGCACAGAATATATAAGACCTTGCCTTAAATATGCGTGCACACACACACACAGGAAAGGTGATGACAAAATGGCTCAACAAGCAAAAGCACTAGTTGACTCAAGATTCCACGTGTGCCCCGTGCATATTCAAGCCCACTCACACCAGACAGACACAATAACAATAAATGAAATAAAATGGAAGCTGGGAATATGGTTCCAGGTTAGGGCTCTTGCCTGGTCAACCTATTCAGTTCTAGGCCAGCCAGGGCTACACAACGAGACCTGAAAGGGCGGAAGTGAAGAAACAAGGGAGAAAGGAATGGAAGGAAAGAAGGAGGGAAGCAGGATGGGTGGACAGCCTTAGAAAACCATTACGTTGGGTCGATGTTCTTATCTTTCCAGCTACTCATGAATTCCTGCTCATCCTCAGCTAGCTCATCACTGGGCATCAGGAGCTCATCCTCTTCTTCGCCATTGAAGTTGCCACACACACCGCAGACCTAGGCAGGCAGAGGGAGGTGGCTTTTCAGCGCTAAGTGAGTAGAGAGGGATAAAGCACTTTTTTCTTTTCTAAAAGAAATGAAACCTAAGCCTTTTGGTTTTGAGACAGTCTCCCTAGGTAGCCTGGAACTGGCCATCCTCCTGCTTCAGCCTCTCAGGTACTACGATAAGAGGTGCATGCCAAGTCTAAGGGCATTTTTCATTGATGCATACTTGCCACCCCTACATGGAAATGAACATTCAGCTTTCTTCCTCTATGCTGGGGAATGACCTCTCTGGCGTGTTAGAATGGGATGCCATTCTGCCCCTCAAAGGCCATGGTGTTTTCCCTCCTCACCTTTCCATTTGAAGATGCAGGGATTTTGATATCTAAGAAATTATTGCTCTCAAATTTGACTTGAACTTCATCCTTAATTGTGACAATGGTATAGACGTCTTCAGCCGTGATGCTGACTCCCGGGATCTGGGTGGTGGCAGGAAGGGTGACCAGCGTGCCATTGATCTGAAGAGGAAAACAGAACCATGAGTAGATGGGAAAACTCGCGCTCTCCTCCCAGGCTTCACTCTTCCTTCCCAGCCCAGGACTGGTACCCAACGTACCAGGACTGAATGGTCTTTCTGCAGAGTGATGTGGAAGCCGAAGATCTCAATGTACAGCTGATGGACGCCGAAGGTCTTGCGTTTGCTTCTGGTGTTCTGCTCAGTCTTGGCACTGATCGTGAAGAAAGGCAGGTTCATGTTGGGGTGGCACACTTTGACCATGATGTAAGTACACATGTCTTGGATAGGATGGCTATAGCCATCGAAGCTCACGATCTGGGAATCCTCTGAGATGTGACACTCTCCAATCTCTGTGGAGAAAGAGGTGACTAAGGGATCACTTCAACGTCCCCAGGAATGCAGTCCATCCTTCTCTCTGCCTGGTCCAGGCCAGAGAGACCCAAGAGAGAAGACAACCACATTTAAGAATCAAAATCCAAGGATTTGCTGGCACAAGGCTTCAGGGCAGATAGGGTGTGACTCACACAGCCAGAAACTTAAAATACGCCATAGAAGAGCAGGCATGGGGCCAATGAGATGGGTGAACAGGTAAGGCACTTACAGCCAAGCCTAATAACCTGAGTTTGATTCCCAGAACTCACATGGTGGAAAACAAGAATTGATTCCCCTAAGTTGACCTCTGACCTCCATATGCACAGGTGCATGCCTACCTCCCCCCACAAAATAACTAAATGTAATTTTCAAACATTAAAGAAAGATCTAGGTATGGTGGTACATGCCTGTAATCTCAAACAATACTTGGAAGGTAGCCGTGGGAAGATCAGGAGTTCAAGACCAACCTAGGGTCGGGGTGAGGGGAGGGATGGCACTTTAGAGTTCTACCAGGTAAGGCCAGGCTATGTCAAGACTCCAGCACCACAGGGCATGTCGAGGGGGGTGTAGAGGACTTGGAAAGCTGCCTCTAGTGACTGAGGGCCCCTTGCAGCATGCCCACCCCACCCCTTACTCCCCCTACCCCCCCAACGCCCCGCCCTCACCCCACTCTCACTTACCTGCGGCACAGCGCAGCCGCCCATCCTGGCGCAAGCACACGTGGTTGGCCTCACAGGCCGTTTGGTTGCAGGTGATGTTGCCATGGACTGAGCAGGTGCAGATGGTGGTGCAGGTCTTCTCCGTGTACCAGCTCTCCCCCAACTGTGGGGCATGGCCATCATCAGCAGAGCCAATAGGAAACTTGGAAACTGGAGATGGGTGGAGTCCTCCCCAACCCAGAAGGGTAAACTGCATTTGGTCCCTGCCCTTCCCTCATCTTTTTCCCTTCCTTCCCTCCCTCTTTCCCTTCACCGGACATTTTCCTTCCCGCCCTTCCATCCTCCTCCACCTCCGCTTTCCTTCTATCTGCCCATCTATCTTTTCTTTGAGACACACTCTCGCTCTGCAGCCCAGGATGCCCTTGAGTTTCTGGCCCTTCCACCTCAGCCTTCCACGAGCCGAGAGTCTAGGCATGCACCACCACTCCTGGATCTTGATCTCTAACTTTTTCTCCTCCTCTCAGCATCTAGCCTTTGTCCTCACCCCCAGCTCTGTCCTGCCCTCCCTGCCCCCCCCACCTTTTCTTGGGCCCTGAGGCCTCCACCTTCCTGCTCTCTTCTCTCTTGCCTCCCCACGCCCGCCCACGTGAAGGCAGAAGGGGAGAACATCCCCTGCCATAAGGCTCTCACCATGTGATAGGAGCCTTCCTGGTCACTACAGCCACAGTGTCTGAGGGGCACACAGGTGGTTCCACTCAGGATGTGGCCTCTCTGGCATTCACAGCCCTCGAAGCAGGGCAGTGTTGGGCAGTCTCTTGGGGTGCTTAGGGTGAGGCAGGTGGCTGGGCAGGGGTCGGCACATGGGTTGTAGCTGCTCCTGGGCGGGCACCTCAGAGCTGAGAGGAAAATAAATGTTTTTTAAAAAGCAGTATGGCACTGCTAGCTCCTGGCCCAGTTGACTGATGCATAAGAAACCCTGGTCTATCTATGTCGTGGGCTTTTAACTTTTTTCTTCTTCTTTTGAGGCAGGGTCTCATGTAGCCGAGGCTAGCCTTGAATTTGCTATGTAGTTAGGCATGACCTTGGATTTCTGATCCTCCTGCCTCGTCTCCCCAGTTCTGGGATTTACAAAACTGTGCCACCGTGCCCTGTTTTATTGATTGATTTAACTGCTTGATCAGTACAGGGTTTTTCTCTGTAGCCCAAGCTGACCTCAAACTCATAATCCTCCTTCCTCAGCCCCCAGACTGCTGGAGTTACAAGCATCAATTACCACACATGCCTCTCATGGGTCTACAAAGAACTATTATTTAGCTTTCCAAAGGAAAGGGCATGGCAGGACACACCTACAACCCTAGGGCCCAGGGGAAGCGGATGGAGGAAGATTGCCACGAGCTCATGGCCTGCAGGAGATAGATGAAACCCTGTCTAAAATCCCATCTTCCTCCTCAAAAATAATGTCCTGGTTTGTGCTACAAATGGATGAACCTGAGAAGTCATGCTAAGTGGAAGAAGTTGGGGCTGGAGAGATGGTTCAGTGGTTAAGAGCATTGACTGCTCTTCCAGAGGACCTGGGTTCAATTCCCAGCACCCACATGGCAGTTCACAACTGTCTATAGCGCCAAGCTATGACTCCCTCACACAGACACACATGCAGGCAAAACACCAATGCACTAAAAATAAAAAAATTATTTAAAAAAAAGAAAGAAGTTGATTACCACAGGACACATACTACATGATTCTTTGTGTGTATGCACATGTTCACATGTGTGGGGATGGGTGTCTATATGTGTAGGAATATTAAAGTCACACCTATAGCAGAGGTGCCATTAAAAATATTAAAAATGAGGGGCTGGAGCCGGGCGTGGTGGCGCACGCCTTTAGTCCCAGCACTCGGGAGGCAGAGGCAGGCGGATCGCTGTGAGTTCGAGGCCAGCCTGGTCTACAAAGCGAGTCCAGGACAGCCAAGGCTACACAGAGAAACCCTGTCTCAAAAGACAAAAAAAAAAAAAAAAAAAAAAAAAAAAAAAAATGAGGGGCTGGAGAGATGGCTCAGAGGTTAGAGCTCTGGCTGCTCTTCCAAAGGTCCTGAGTTCACTTCCCAGCACCCACATGGTGGCTCACCATCTCTAGTGAGATTTGGTGCCCTCTTCTGCTGTGCAGGCAGAACACTGTATAAATAATAAATAAATCTTTTTTAAAATATTAAAATGAACACTTAACCTCAGGTGTCATTTCTCAGGTGCTGTACACTTTTTGAGGGGCTAGGAAAGGAGAAAGCATCTAACTATGTAGTCCTAGGAGGTCTGAACTCCTTATGCAGCCCAGGCTGACCCTGAACTCCTGATCCCCCTGCTTCCTCCCAGGTGCTGATCACAGTCCTGTACCACCATCTAGTTCTTACAGGAAGTAAAGGTTGTAGAGACAGAGGGGGATGTGGGATGGGGGTGTGGTTCAGAGTTTCAGCTGGGGGAGAGAAAGTTCAGGTAATGGATGGTGGGAAGGGTTTGATGGCTGTAGAATAAAGGGAATGGCCTTCGTACCACTGAACTCTGGACACTTTGAAAAATGTCCAAAAAGGGGGCTGAGAGAGAGCTCAGTGATCCAGAGCTCTGCTCATTCTTCCAAAAGACCCGGGTTCAATTCCCAGTACCCACATGGCAGCTCACAGCTGTCTGTAACTCCAGCATCCGACACTGACATGCATGCAGGCAAAACATCAATGCACATAAAGTAAAAATAAATAAATAAATAATTTCTAAAATGCTCAAGATGGCTTTGGACATTTTATACATATGGTGCCACATATGATCCTTGGTGGCTTCTCTAGTGAGCAGGGTTTTCATTCACTCATGTTGAGATTCCATTCTTTTTATAGCTGCATAACTATATAACTATATGCATAACTATGCTCTATGTTGTTTACCCTCTCCACTGTTGATAAGGCACTCAAATTGTTTTTAATCTCTTTTGTTCTTGGTAGGGTCCTTCTGGATAGCAGAGGCTGGCCTCCAACTGCCCTTCCTCCTGCCGCTGCCTCCCAAGCACAGGCATTAGGGGTATCTGCAGCCCAAACTTCTGTCCACTTGTTGGCTGTGACGAAGAGTGTTTGTATAGACTTTTGTATAAGCATTTTAGTTCAGATAAGTTATTGTTTTCTGCACATATGAAGGACTGGATTGCAGGTCAGATGGTAAATCTACTTGGGTTATTTTTAGGAACTGCCATACTGTTTCCCCCAAAATGGGGTTTAACTTTATGGCAGTAGGACTGCCTAGCATACACAAAGCCTTGGGTTCAATCTGTAGCACTAAAAAGATAGAAGCAGAAGGCTGTAGGTCTCAAACCCCAGCAGTCAAGAGACTGTTGAGAACACCCTAGACTCTACAGAGAGTTCAAGGCCAATTTTGGCAACTTAACAAGATTTTTGTCTTAAAACCAAACAAATGGGATTGGGAAGATGGCCAAACAGGTAGTGTTTGCCAAGTACTGTGAGGACAAAAATTCAGACCCCCAGCAACTGTGTAAGAGCTGGACGGATGTGGTCGTCTACCTGTAATCCCACAATTCCGGAGGCCAAGACAGGGGTCCCAGGGGCAAGCTGGCTAGCTAGACTAGCCCAGTGGAAAAGCTCCAGGTTTATTGAGAGAGCCTGCCTCCTTAAATAAGGTAGAGAGAGAGCAAGGAAGACACCTGAGGTCAACCTTTGTCTTTAGACACATGCACACGTACACACACACACACACACACACACACACACACACACACACACACACCTGCACACGTGTGCCCACACATGTAAAAATGAATACACAGGGGCCAATAATAGATCAGAGAGTAAATGTGCTTGCTGACAACCTGTTAACCTGAGTTTGGTCCCCAGGGCTCTCATGGGGAAGGAGAAAACCAACTCCTACAAGTTGCCCTCTGCCCTCCACATGCACACCACACACAAACTCTCACACTGCAAATACCAACCAACCCAAACAGAAAACAAAACAAAACAAAAATTTAAGACAGTTTAAAGACTGAGCTCTCCAGGATGATGGCCCAAGCCTTTAATCCCAGCACTCAGGAGGCAGAGGCAGGCAGACCTCTGTGAGTTTGAGTCCAGCCTGATCTACACAGCCAGTTCCAGGCAGCCAGGCTACACAGTGAGACTCTGTCTCAAGATTATTTAATTAATTAATTTTTAAAATGCTTAAAGGGTTTGGTTAAAAGAAGTGGCCTAGGAGAAGGGGACAATAACTAGACACAAGGCCAAATTTTTGATGAGGTAAAAAATCAGGTGGAGTCAGGCATGGTGGTGTATGCCGGTAATCCCTGCTCTCCTCACCTACACAGCAAGTTTGAGGCTAGCCTGGGTTACATGAGCTCCTGAGAGCTCCCTGTGGGTGTGGGTGCAGACTAGAGGACGGAGCTTTGGGATGGGAGAGAACAGGGTCCTCGGAATTCCCCAAGGGCTGTAGGAGCTAGAGGAGGGATCACTCACGGCAGAAGGTGCTGTTGCGCCAGGTAATCACCTGGCCGGCTTGGGCACACAGAGATGCATAGGCCTGCAGGGAGCGGCAGAGGGCCAGATTGTCCCCCTTGGTCCCACACTGGCTATACACACAACTGGAGAAGCTGGCCTGCGGAGGCACCGCCTCGTGGCAACCGGAAAAAGGCCCTGGAGGACAAGACAAGGTCGGGGAGAAGAGGGTGAGCCCAGTGAGCAACCTGGGCCTTGACACATCTGTGCAGCTAATTTAGGGAATATGTGTGTGTCTGTATGTGTGTGCAGGTGCACATATGTGTACATGCATGTGGAGACCAGAAGACAACTTCAGGTGTCATTCCTCAGGCACCATTCACTCTGGGTTTTTTATTATTATTACGGTGATGATGATGATGATGAGATGTATGTATGGGCACATGTGCTATTATTATTATTAGTAGTATTGTTGTTGTTGTTGTTATTATTATTATTATTATTATATGTATGTGCACATATGCTACGGTGTTACTGTGTGTATAACATGTATGTATGGGCACATATGCTATGGCATGTGGAGGTCAGAGAACCACTACATGGAGTTGGTTCTTTCCTTCCAAATTTACATGAGTTCTTGGGATTAAACTCAAGTTGGAGCGAGCAGCTTCATATGCTGAGCCATCTTCCTGGCCCCACCTCATATATGCTAAGTATGTGCCTGTGTGTGCGCATTCGTGAGTGCGTGCGTGTGTGTAGAGGCACACATGTGAAGGGCAGAATACAACCCACAGGAGTTAGTTCTCCCCTCCACCTTGTGGGTCCTAGGGATCAAATGTGGGCTGTTAGATTTGATGGCAGGCACTCATGTCCTCAGAGCCATCTTTCCAGTTCTCTCTTGCTTTTTGAAGCATGGTCTCTCAGAGACCAAGAACTCACCAAGTTGCCTAAGCTGGTTAACCAGGGAGCTCCAAGGATTTGCCTGTCTCTGTTCTCTCAGCACTGGGATAGCACATGTGTGTCACCATTCATGGTCACTATTATTATTGTTGTTGTTATTATTATTATTATCATCATCATCATCCTTTGTGAGGAAAGGTCTATGCATGTCACAATACACCTGTAGAGGTCACAGTACAACTTCCTGGAGTTGCTTCCAAGGAACTCAGGTCTTCAGATTTGATTCTAAGTGCCTTTACTCTCTGCAGGTCCACATTCAGCGTTTTTTGTTTGTTTTTTTTTAAAAAGATTTATTTATGGGTTGGAGAGATGGCTCAGAGGTTAAGAGCAGTGGTTACTCTTCCAGAGGTCCTGAGTTCAGTTCCCAGCAACCACATGTGGCTCACAGCCATCTATAATGAGGTCTGGTGCCCTCTTCTGGCCTGCAGGTAGAATACTGTATGAATAATAAATCAATCTTTAAAAAATACAATAACCTTTAACTATAACTGTGCCTGCAGGCCATAAGAGGGCACCAAATTTCATTACAGATGATCAAGAGCACCATGTGGTTGCTGGGAATTGAACTCATGACTTCTGGAAGAGCAGACAGTGCTCTTAGCCTCTGAGCCATCTCTCCAGCCCCATATTCAGGTTTTTTATTTGCGTTCTAGGGATCAAACTCATGTCTTGTGCTTGCAAGGCATTTTCCAACCAAGCTATCTCCTCAGTCCCTGAACAGCTAACTTAATATACACTTTCATCAAAGCCTAGATGTGGTCAGGCATGGTATCACAGGCCTATAACCCCAGCACTTGGGAGACTGAGGATCACTGTGATTCTAAGGCCAGCCTGAGCTACACAGAGAGACTGAGGCCACCCTGGGATAAAATTGAGGCCTTATGTGGGGGGAAAAACCCAAACAGGAGCTGGGAATGTAACTCAGCTGTGTTTGCCTGGCATGTCCCAGGTTCGATCCCCCAGCACCACGTAAACTGGATGTAGGTGGTAAACAGCTGTAGTCCTAAGCATTCAAGATGTTGAGGCAGGAGGATCAGAAGTTCAAAGTCATCCTTGGCTACCCAGTATGTTCAAGGCCAGCCTGGAGTACATGGGACCACGTCTCAAAACAAACAAATAAGCAGAAACAAAACAATGACAAAACTAGATGCACTGGGACCCTGTGCCTAAGAGGGCCTGTCAGTCATGGTTTCCAAGAAGATAACCACCGGCTATTTTGAACTCCTGTTGGTCCCCATGCCTTCCTATCTGCTTCTACTCTGGCTCTTTTTCCTATCATGCCCTGCCAAGAGCCATGCCCAGGGCCTAGGAGGAGATGTCTCTCACCGACAGGGTTCATTAAGATGGCACACTTTTTAGTCCAGGCGTCATCCATGCTGTTCTCTTTGCAGCTGGAGGACTTGGTCCCCTCTAGGAAGCAGCTGGATGAGGAGCAGAGGAAAGGTTAGAAAATTAGGGTTAAGGAAGAGTCCGCCAAACTGAAGCTAAGCCACCGAGGGGAGAGTGGGAAAGAAACAAAGCCCCCTCAAGTGGCCAGGGGCTGCATCCGGAAGGAAGAAGGCTAGAGGTCAACAGGACTTCTCAAGTGGCAATGTCAAAGGCAAGCGTAAGAGAAGTCAGTTGGCGTAGGCCTGAGACATTAGAACACTTTTATTTAACTGTTTTGTTTTTGTTTTGAGACAGGGTCTCTCTACATAGTCCTAACTGTCCTGGGAACTCACTATGTAGATGAGGCTGGCCTTGAACTCACAGAGATCCACCTGCCCCTGCCTCCCAAGGACTGGGATTAAAGACACGAGCCAGCTGGGCATGGTGGCACCACCTTTAATCCCAACACTCAGGAGGCAGAGGCAGGTGGATTGCTCTGAGTTTGAGGCCAGCCTGGTCTAAAAAGCAAGTCCAGAACAGCCAAGGCTACACAGAGAAACCCTGCCTCAAAAAACAAAGACAAAACAAAACAAAACAAGACAGGAGCCACCATGCCAGGCTTTTTTACATTTTATTATTTATTTTTTAGTGTTTAGTTTATTATGCTTAATTACATCTGTGAATGTCTATGTGTGGGCATATTCATATGAGTGCAGGTGCCTAGAGGGCATAAGATTAGCTTTAGCTGGAGTTACAGGAGGCTGTGAGCTGCCATGTGGGTGCTGGGAACCAAGCCTGGGTCCTCTACAAAGCAGCAAGCACTCAAGTGCCGAGCCACCTCCCCAGCCCCATTTATTTTTTGATAGGGTCTCATGTATCCCAAGCCAGCCTTGAATTGACTATATGGCCCAGGATGACTTTGACATACTGATGCCCTGCCTGCACCTCCCATCCGTTGGTATTACAGGCATTGTGCTTGCTTTATATGGTGCTGGGGATGGGACCCAGGGCTAGGATACCAGGAGAGCACTTTACCGACTTGGTTACACACACCCCGCCCCCATCCCTGTCAGAACCACTTTTCAAACTTCTAGCCTAGGGTCAAGGAGGGAACCCTAGCCAGTCATTGAGTGTGTGTGTGCCTGGGGCAAAGCCCTGAGTGCCGTCTCTAGCACTGGGAACTTGGAGAGTATAAAGAGACCTGACTGGACTCCTGGTAGTAGGGAGTCCCGCACAGAGGAAGCCCAGACACACAGAGGACAGTCACTAGCTGACTTCCCCCAGGGTCAGGTTTCCCTAGACCCAGCTCCCCCACGCTCAGATCCCCATGTTCATCTCCCAAATCCACGTCCCCTGGGCCTAGCTCCCTAAGGCTCAGCCCTTTACAGGCCTAGCTCGCCTAAGCACAATCCACCCAGGCTCAGCTCACCTAGGCTCACCCAGATCCCTATACCCACCCAACTCACCCAGGCTCAGAGGCTTCAAGTATTTTCCAAGCAGCACCCAGCAGAAGCGAGTTGCCTGTAGGCTTCCTGTCCGGACGCAGATTGTCATCCAAACTGTTGTTGTTGTAGTTCCCTAAGGAACACAGACATCATGGGGGGCGGCAGAGGAGCTTTAGGTCCACCCAGCTCTGGGGCCGTATCAAACCTGGCCTTTTTTATCTTTTTGTTTTTCTGGGTTGTAGGTTTTTTTGTTTTGTTTTGTTTTTTAATGGCAAGGTTCCATGCATATTACTCTAGCCTTGAACTAACTATGTAGCCAAGGATGGCCTTGAACACTTCATCCTTTTATTTTCCCCTCGAAAGTCCTGATATCACAGGCATGCACTACTACACCGTTAATGCAGTGCTGGGGATGAGACCCACCACTTCCCGCATGCTAGGCAAGAAGAGCTCTACCAATTGAGGAGCATTCTCATTCCACCTTTCACCTTTGTTGGGGAGCAGGTTTTTATGCAGCCCAGGTTACCCTTGAACTCACCACACACCAGAGGATGACCTTGAACTCCTGATCCTCCTGTTTCTACCTCCTGAGTACCATGATTACAGGCATGTGCCATCACATCTGGCAACCCTTTTCTCTTTACCTCTGGCTTTCCCAGGCACCTGCTTTTGGGTCCAGTTTCCTCAACTCATTCATCAGTTGACAAGCCCTGAGGATACTTAATAGAGACGGGAGGAGGGGGACACAGATCTCCCTGAGGGTGCTTACCACACAGCCCACAGAGCGAGCCTGTGTATGAGGAAGGCACCGTCACCTCCACCAGCTGGTTGCCATCATATCGAACTTGAAGCCCAAAGTTTGTGTAGAGCAGGACAAAGATGCCACTTAACCTAATGGTCACCAGTCCTTTCAAAGGCCATACAGGTAGCGCCACCCTTTGGTTGTTCAGCTGCAGAAGTGGACAGGACATAAGGAGGGAGGGAGGGAGGGAGAGAGAGAGAGAGAGAGAGAGAGGAGAGAGAAGAGAGAGAGAGAGGGAGGGAGAGGGAGAGAGAGTCAGAAACTTGGGGCAAAGATCAAATGGGGCAGGGGTTTTTAAAAAAATGGAGAATAGGATGGAAATGTCTTGGAGCTCAACTCTTGGAGGTGGAAGCCGGGGAATTGGTAGTTCAAAGCTAGCCTCAGCTGCATAGCAAGTTCTGGACCAGGCTGGACCCATGAGCCCCTACCTCAAAAAGAACAACGATAACTAAAAGAAAAAAGGCGGAAGAGGCTGGGTGGTGGTGTGGGGTGGAAGAGCTGGGTGGTGCTGTGGGGTAGGAAGAGCTGGGTGGTGGTGTGGGGTGGGTGGAAGAGCTGGGTGGTGGGGTGGGTGGAAGAGCTGGGTGGTGGGGTGGGGTGGGCGGAAGGGCTGGGTGGTGCTGTGGGGTCTGAGAGGTAATAGAGGACACATACCACGACCTTTCGACCTTTGAGCAGGGAGATTTTGAGATCAAAGACCTGCACATGTACAGCTTTGACATAGGAGATTTCCAAGTTGCCGCCCTGGATCTCGTTGGTGGCACTCACAACAAAGTTGTGGTGTTGAGAATTGGGCCAGCAAGGCTGGGTCAGCACATAAGTACAGGTACCCATAAAATGGTGCAGAGCTCCATCGAATGTCAGATAGTGGGGGTCACCCGAGGCAATGCAGGTGGCTGCACCTAGAGAAGAGAGGACAGGCTTTGGTGTCTCACTGCTCCATACCCCCAGAAACCTCAAGCCAAGGCTACAACTTGGGGAGGGCTGTTTTGAGGTTGTATCCATGGCACATCCTTTGGACTTGAGTTTCCTTTAGAAAGACCTGTTGGCTCGGCTCAGGGAAGTCAGGAAAGGAGACTGCCTTCCTCCACTTCACTTTCCGAATCCTTACAGGTGCCGATCTTACTTTGAAAGTTTGTATCTAGAATCCCAAAGACTTATGTTTCAGAATCCCAGTTGCCCAGCTCAGTATTATTGGGAAGTGATGGAAACTTTAGGTGTAGCTGGCTGAAAGTGTGAGGTCATTGGAAGAGTGCTGCTGAAGGGGACTGTGGGATCCTAGCTTTTTTCTCTTTCGTTTCCTCATGTCCAAGCCATAAGGAAGACATTTTGTTGTTGTTGTGCCATATTTCCTAACAGGATGTGCTGCCTAATCATGGGACCCAAATCAACAAGACCAAATGATCACAGACCGAAACCTCCTAAACTGAGAGATCAAAGCAACCTTCCTCCTTGCCCTCCTCACTCGCACTCTTCCCCCTCCTTTCTCCCCTCCCTCTCCTTCCTTCACCCTCCCTTCATTAAAGAGCAAAACATTTAGTGGTTTTTTTTTTTTTTTAACCCAGTCCTATTACTTCTGTACAAGTGACTTCAAGGCTGTATAAGGCCTCAAGATTCTGGGCTAATACTCTAGTCAACAGCCATCAAGGCATTTGTCTTTCTGCTTTCGTGTAGCCCTCTCTCCTTTTCTCATCACTCTTTGAACTCTTCTTGGCCCTAGTTGGGGGTGCGGCGGGGGGCAGGGGGTGACCTATGTTTATGGACCCTGAGTAACTTCTATCTAAGCCCAAATGAACAAAAGTAAGAATGTTTTCGAACTGATACAAACTCAGGGCGGGCCTTTAATCCCAGCACTCTGGAGGCAGAGGCAGGATGGAAGGCCAGCCTGGTCTACAAAGTGACAGCCAAGGCTACACAGAGAAACCTTGTCTCGAAAAACAAAACAAAACAAACAAACACAAAAACTTGGGGCAGTGGACCTGAGCACTACATAGCACAACAGACGGTTTTAAATTGTGAGTTCTTACTGCCATCATTAGCTGCAGATGACAACCTGACACATCTAAAAAGAGGGTACCTCGATTGCAAAACTGCCTCGGTCAGAATGGCCCGTGAGCATATTTGAGGGGCATTTTCTTGATTCTTAGTTGATGTAGGAGTGCCTCGTCCACTGTGGGCAGTACCATCCCTAGGCAGGCAGCCCTACGCTGGGTAAGAAGGGCAGCTGAATGTGACTTGGGAAGCAAGCCCATATGCAGTGTGTCTTCCTATCCTTCTGTTTCCGGTCCTGAAGGACTGTGGCCTGTAAGTTGTAATACTCCTATTCCTCCCCAACTTGCTTTTGGTCGTGGTAATCATTGCGGCACAGAAAACAAACTAGAACACTTAAACGTTTGGACTCATGAGATCTTAAGCAAAGGATAAAATTGTAATGCCAAGTTAGAATGGTCCAGCTAAATCTTACTCTTTCTTGACAGCCGTTTCTTCCGCTTATGGATGGATTTCATATGAAAACCAATTTCCTGTATTATTTGAGCACTGTAGAGCTTCAGCCTGGTGACAGAATATATGATAAACATGCAGAAATAACGCAGACCAAGAAACTCTTTGGTGGTAAAGAATAGTTGCAGTTGAGCCAAGGAAAATGTCAACTTGACCTTAAAAAAAATGAACTCTCCACAGAACAATGAACCACTGTGGGGTGGGGGCCGGGGCGGGGAGGGGGGAAAGCCAAATTCTTTTGATTGCAAATTGCTGCATTACTCTTATTTCTGAAGACAAAAAATAAATCAACAAACTCCTCCAACAAGAGTCTTTTAAAAGATCAGATGGGGCTGATGAGATGGCTCAGTGGTTAAGAGCAGTGACTGCTCTTCCAGAGGTCCTGAGTTCAATTCCCAGCAACCACATGGTGGCTCACAACCATCTATAATGTGATCTGATGCCCTCTTCTGGTCTGCAGATGTATACGTAGGCAGAGCACTGTATACATAATAATAAATAAATTTTTGAAAAATCAGATGGCTTATTCCTTATTTGCTTGTTTGTTTTCTTTTTTCTTTCTTTTTTTTTTGTTTTTGTTTTTTTTTTTTTTTTTTTTGGTTTTTCGAGACAGGGTTTCTCTATGTAGCCTTGGCTGTCCTGCACTCACTTGTAGTCCAGGCTGGCCTTGAACTCACAGTGATCCGCCTGCCTCTGCCTCCCGAGTGCTGGGATTAAAGGCGTGCGCCACCACACCCGGCCGTTTTCATTTTTTGATTTGGGGTTTTGTTTTTTGATGTTTTGGATTTTTTGGTTTGGTTTAGTTTTTTTTTTTTTTTTTTTTTTTTTTTGCTTGTTTGTTTGTTTTTCTTTTCTTTTCTTTTTCTTTTTTTGAGACAGGGTTTCTCTGTGTAACAGCCCCCGGCTGTCCTGGAAACTCACTTTCCAGGCTGACCTCAAACTAACAGAGGTTCATGTGACTCCCAAGAGCTGGGATTAAAAGCCTGTGCCACCACTGCCTGGCTGGTTTTTGGCATTCCGGGACAGGATTTCTCTGTGTAGCCCTGGCTGTCCTGGACCTCTGTAGCCCAGGCTGGCCTCGAACTCACTGAGATACGCTGGGATTTAAGGCGAGTGCCACCACGACCGCCTCTTTGGCGGGGAGGGGGTTGAGGTGGGGAGCGGCGGCGGCAGCATCTCTGAAAGGCGGTATTCGGACCTCCGCTCTGTGTACTCAGGGAACGTTCTGGAACTCTGGCTGAGTACCTGGCTCCAGGACCTTGGAATCTCCTCTCCCTCTCGTGGCGACCTCTCTGCTCCTCTTCTCTTTCCGGCTTGAGGGTTCGCACCAGACAGTTGCCTGGTTGCGGCGGTCAAGTTCCGCGGCGCCGCTGCTCCTCCCGGACGTACCTGTCACGTTCCTCACAGCTGGTTCTGCCTTCCCGTTCCCCCACAACTGCTCTTCCCGGAAGGTTCCTCACAATTGGTTCTCCCGGAAGCACCTGTCGCGTTCACCGCAACCGCTCTTCCCTGCTCTTCCCGGAAGTGCCGCCTGTTGCGTGTGTCCCCCACGCAGTTGCCCCCGGCCCCGCCCCTGAACCTATCCGTTGAGTTCCTCTTTGGGCGGCTGCTTTTTCTATCTTTCCCGTTGGAATTTCTTTTTTCTTTCTTTTCTTTCTTTCGTTCTTTTTTTTTTTTTTTTTTTTTTTTTTTTTGGTTTTTTGAGACAAGGTCTCTCTGTGTTAGCCTTGGCTGTCTTGGACTCACTTTGTAGACCAGGCTGGCCTCGAACTCATAGCGATCCGCCTGCCTCTGCCTCCCGAGTGCTGGGATTACAGGCGTGCGCCACCATGCTTGGCTCTGGAATTTCTTGAAGGAAGTTCCTGCCCCGCTCCAAGCTTCTCAAGGTGCAGCAGTTGCTCTTCCGTTCCTGGCCCAGCTGTTTTCCCCCATCCAGAACATTCTGTCAAGCTCCTAGTTTCTCAGATACACTTCGTCCCCTGCCCCTAACCACCTTCTGTAGCCTTCCACTTTTCTTGTTCCCCTTCCCGTTAATAATTAATTGCGTTTTTAACCGTTCTCTGGGCTGGAGGGATGGCTTAGTGTAAGTTAAGAGGACTTGCCACTTTTGCAGCCAGAATTCAGTTCCCAGCACCCACAATGTCGGCTTAGGGTGGCTTCAGCTGTCTGGAACTGCATGCAATTCCAAGGAATGCAGCACTCTTTTCTGGCTTCTGGTATTTATACTCACATGTACATCCACCCTCGTGCAGAAACACATACATATAATTTAAAATGAGAATTAAGTATTGAGACTGGGCTGGGCTCAAACTGTGTGACTGAGGATGACCCCAAACTCCTGACCCACTGGCCCCCACTTCCCAAACCCTGGCATTACATTTGGCACCACCACAACGAAACCTGTTTTCTTTCTATATGGGGCTTTCTCAAGTACCAATCACAGTGAGATGACCAACGCACGTTCTGTAGTTGAGCCCCTATTTTCTGGGAAAGCTATTTTTGGCAACGCTCTCTCTACTACTTATATTGATGACCAAATCCTGACAAAAGCAACTTCAGGGAAGAAAGGTATATTCTAACACACAGTTTGTAGAGAAACCATCATGGTGGGAAGGCACAGTGAGGGGAGTGTGAGACAGCTCCCACTGCATCCTCAGGAAGCGGGGGGGGGGGGGGGGGGTGGAGGGGTGGGGGAGGGAGGGAGGGAGAGAGGGAGGGAGGGAGCGAGGGAGAGAGAAGAATGCTGGTGGCCAGCTCCATTTTTCCCTTTTATGCAGTCTGGGACCCCCAGCCTACAGAATGGGGCTGCCCCACATTCAGGTTTGGGTCCTCCTCACGCCCTTAGCTCAAGCTAGCAACTTCCTAACAGACACGACGAAAGGCTTGTTTCCTAGGTGCTTCTAGAACCTATCGAGCTGATGGTCAACATCAGGCACCACCATCCCCTCACATGAAGCCCTTGCTCACCTTCCGTGGTGACTTGACTGCTCACCTTGGGCATGGCAGCCTAACGCGCCATTCTGGTGGCTACAGACCTCCTGAGCCTTGCACTTCCAGGGCTGGCAGCGGAGACTGTTGTTCTCTTCGCAAGTGCAGATCTCTTTGCAGTCCGGATTAAACCACTGCTCCTGTATCTGGGGTGAAGAAGGGAAAGAGAAACAAAAACAAAAACAAAAAATGCCAGCTAGTCAAGGTGGTGCACACTTTTAATGCCGGCACTCAGGAGGCAGGCGGCTCTCTCGGTTCCAAGACATCCTGGTCTACAGAGTGAGTTCCAGGACAAACAGTTGTTAGACAGAGAAATCCTACCTCAAACAAACAAACAAACAAAAAGGAAAAGAACAACAAATAAAACACTAGAGCTTTGGTGCATTAACTGGTACTGTAACTCAGTGCTAGATCACTTGCCTAGAATCCCCCAGTGAGGGGCTGGGGTGAGGCTCAGTGGTAGAGCACCTGCCTAGAATCCCCCAGTGAGGGGCTGGGGGTGTGGCTCAGTGGTTGAGCACCTGCCTAGAATCCCCCAGTGAGGGGCTGGGGTGTGGCTCAGCGGTAGAGCACCTGCCTAGAATCCCCCAGTGAGGGGCTGGGGTGTGGCTCAGTGATAGAGCACCTGCCTAGAATCCCCCAGTGAGGGGCTGGGGTGTGGCTCAGTGGTAGAGCACCTGCCTAGAATCCCCCAGTGAGGGGCTGGGGTGTGGCTCAGTGGTAGAGCACCTGCCTAGAATCCCCCAGTGAGGGGCTGGGGTGTGGCTCAGTGGTAGAGCACCTGCCTAGAATCCCCCAGTGAGGGGCTGGGGTGTGGCTCAGTGGTTGAGCACCTGCCTAGAATCCCCCAGTGAGGGGCTAGGGTGTGGCTCAGTGGTAGAGCACCTGCCTAGAATCCCCCAGTGAGGGGCTGGGGTGTGGCTCAGCGGTAGAGCACCTGGCCTAGAATCCCCCAGTGAGGGGCTGGGGTGTGGCTCAGCGGTAGAGTCCTTGCCAAAGACACACAAGGCCCTGAGTTTCATCTTCAATAAAAATCAAAAGAAGGAAAAGAAGGAGGGAAGGAAGGAAATTAGAATAGAGCTAGGGAAGGAAAGGAGGAGAGGGGACAGAAGGGGAAAGGAGAAGAGAGGAAAGGAAGAGGGATCAGAGCATGGGTCCGATGTGCTAGCCTTAGCTTTTTTTTCTCTGACCGTCTCTTTTCTGCATATATGCCCTCCCCAACCCTCAGCCTGACTTCAGAACTCAGAGCGAGACCTTTCTGTCTGTGGGCTGATGGGTTCGTGCCAGCAGCTCACCTTGAAGTAGCGCCCCTTGAGGCTGGTGCACCCACACTGGGATCGGGGGACACACTCGGAACCACTGAGGATGAAGCCAGGGTCACACTCGCAGGATTCCACACACTGGTCTGTGCAGGGCTGGGAAGCAGATCCGGAATGGCACGTGTCTGGGCACGGTTTGGCACACAGGGAGTACTTGCTATTTTGAGGGCAGGCCAAGGCTGTGAAAGGGAGAAGCTTAGGTAAGGAACCGGCGGACGGGATGTGGTGGTGCAAGCCTGTAATTCCAGGACACGGGGGACTGTGGCAGCAGGATTGAAAGTTCCAGGCCAGCCTGGGCTGCATAGTGAGAATCTGATCAGAAAATAATTTCAAAGGGTGATTGATGAGACCAAGGTGCAAAAAGGAAAAAAATGTGCTTTTAATAAAAGGTCCTGTTAGACATGCTGTGACCAATATTGGAAAATATGGCTTTTGAGAAGATGAGCCCAGGAGGAGCAGCTGTTGGGACCTGCTGCTAGACACTAGCATAGCTGTCTGCAGTCTGAGGATGTAGCTCAGTGGGTAGAGCGCTTATGTAGCATACATGAAGTGCTGGGTTCCATCCCCTGTACCACGTGAACTAGCCGTCCTGCCACATGCCTGTGATCCCAGCACTGGTGAGGTGCAGGCAGGAGAATCAAGAATTCAGTGCCATCTTAAGTTCCAGAGTGAGTTCAAGACTAGCCTTGGCGGGGTGGGGGTGGGAGGCAAAGGGCTGGAGAGATGGCTCAGAGGTTAAGAGCACTGTCTGCTCTTCCAGAGGTCCTGAGTTCAATTCCCAGCAACCACATGGTGGCTCATGACCATCTATAATGTGATCTGATGCCCTCTTCTGGCCTGCAGGTGTACAGCAGGCAGAGCTCTGTATACATAATAAGAAGAATATATATATATATATATATATATATATATATATATATATATATATATATAGACTAGTTTGGACTACAAAAAGCAAAGCAAACCAGAACAACCAGCTGCCTAAGCCACACCCGCTGTTTGGGTGCTACAGCGGCTGTCCGTGGAAGGCGGATGAGCTACAAGTGAGAGGATGCAGCCACTCGAATGTGGAGACATTCTCCTTAAGCAAGCGTGGTACCCAGAAGGCCAGCATCGGCCTGATCCTGGGGGTGGGTGTCTGGTAATGCAGAACTCTGCAGTGGACTGGGGTGTCCACACCGGAGTTTCAACCCACAGCCTCACACATTCAGTCTGCACAGAATGCAATGGGAATTTGGTGAAGCTCCTGAACACACTGCCTTCTTCTCAGAACCAAGGGACTGGGGGCAATCATTGCTTTGCCCCCTCTTCCTCCTCTTTCTTTTCCTCATCCTTCCACCTGCACCTCCTCTCCTATTTCTTCTTCTCTTCTTTTTCCTCTTCCTGCCTTCCCCTGCTGGTACTCAGGCTTGAATCCAGGGCCTTGGGCACATCGGGGAAAGGGCTGTACACCACACCCTCCAACTCCTCACTGGCAGATGCTAGGCACACACCCTGTCACTAAGCCGTACCCCCAGTTTATTGGTGGATTCTGGCCACATGCTCTACTGCTAAGCCACCTGCCTAGCCCTCTTTCTGCCTTTTCCCTTTTTCTCTTTCTGCTTTTTTTGTTTTGTTTTGTTTTTTGGGGGGAAAAAAACCTCCCTAAATTGCTCAGCCTGGTCTTGAATTTGAAATCCTCCTGCCTCAGCCACCCAAGTAGCTGAGATTATAAGATTCCTGTCTGGCCGGCCAGCTTACTGATTTTCCTCAGGGATGTTTTCCAGCTCTGCCCACTTCCTTGTCCTCATATAGAAACAAAGTTGGGGGGGGGGTTTCAGCAGGTGTACCCTGATTCTATCTGTAAGGAAGCTGTACCAGATCTCCCCACCTCCAGGCCTTGGGTCCCGACTCACAGCAGAACTGGGGTCCCCTCCAGGACTTCACGGCATAGCCGGCATCCTGGCAGGTGGCCGTCATGGCTGACATGTGAGCACAAAGCTTCTGCTGGAGCCCCTGGAAGCTACACATGTCAGCCACACAGTTATCCAAGAAGGAGGAAGCCTGCACGTGTAGCAGGCACGACCTGGGGAGAGAGGCTGAATCAGAGGGCAGGAGTAGGCAGAGCCTCTGTGCCCCAGCGCAGAGAAAGCCCAGTGCCCAGCAACCCCTTGCGGCCCATCTGCCTTCTTCCATACTCAAAGGGTCCTTTTGGGTCAACAAGCTGGCCACAAAACTTGGGTCCCGACAAAGTGCTCCTCAAGGCCGGGTCACAAGATGGGGGAGGATTCATCGTCTTCTGGTACCTGGAAGAGACCCAACCAAAGCAGTCAGTGGGACTGGAAGAGCCTAAAAGAGGTGGAACAGCTGGAGTGTCCAGGTAGGGAAAGAGAAAAGGGTCAATGCTAGTCAGTTTAGTTTGTTCTTCTTGAGACAATCTCACTAGGTTAGCCCAGGCTTGGTCCTGAACCTCCTGTACTCCTGGAGACCTAAAGATTACAGGCAAGGACTACCAAGATCCACCCCCTCCCCTGCCCAGGTTTCTTTTGTTTCTTTTTTTACATTGCTGGGGATCAAACACAGTAGCAGGTGCATGCTAAACAAGTGCTCCACTGAAGAGCCACACCCCAGCCCCTCACTGGGGGATTCTAGGCAGGTGCTCTACCACTGAGCCACACCCCAGCCCCTCACTGGGAGATTCTAGGCAGGGGCTCTACCACTGAGCCACACCCCAGCCCCTCACTGGGAGATTCTAGGCAGGGGCTCTACCACTGAGCCACACCCCAGCCCCTCACTGGGGGATTCTAGGCAGGTGCTCTACCACTGAGCTAGGTCCACAGCCCCTCACTGGGGGATTCTAGGCAGGTGCTCTACCACTGAGCCACACCCCAGCCCCTCACTGGGGGATTCTAGGCAGGTGCTCTACCACTGACCCACACCCCCCAGCTCTTGGATTTTAGAAACCAGATCTTGCTGTGTCTGCAGCTCCAGACATTCCTGCCTCTTCTGGGACGACAGGCAGAACAGGTAAATTCAGTTCTGGTAGGTCTTAAAATAGGCAAAAGTCAAGAGGGCTGAGGAAAGGAAAGCCACGCGTGGCCTCCAGTGGGGACCCTCACTCACTCCTTGCTCTCCTTGTCTTCTGTCTGCCAGCTCTTCCCCAGCTCCTCCCCATCTTGTGCCATCGTGTTGTCTGGCTTCAGGTTGTCGTTGCTGCCATCCCCGTCATAGTTCCCACAGATGCCACAGAGTTTGCCTGAGTAGGCACTGTGGGTTCAGGAGAGGGGTGAGTCATGACTGAGGAAGAGGGTCTCAGTCATCAGAAACCACAGCAAGGGGACAGTGAGCTGTGTGCCCTGAGGCAGGACTGGGTTGATTGAGTACGTCCAACTCTTTGTTGTTGTTGGTTTGTTTTGTTTTGCTTTGCTTTGTTTTGTGTTTTGAGACAGAGTTTCTCTATGTTAGTCTTGGCTGTCCTAGACTCGCTTTGTAGACCAGGCTGGCCTCGAACTCACAGCTTTGCACCTGCCTCTGCCTCCCAAGTGCTGGGATTAAAGGCGTGCACCACCACCGCCTGGCTTGAGAATGCCCACTCTTAACAGACTCTGTGACAGGCTTCAGGTATGTGAGACCACCGCTCAGGCCTCAGCCAGAGCCATCTCTGCAGGATTCTGTTCTTCCCCCTCCTGCTGCCACACACACACACACACACACACACGGGGGGGGGGGCAAAGGGAGGGAGGAGAGGGAGAGGGAATGTGCACTCACATTCAGGTACATGGGCCAGAGGTCAACAATGGTATCTTCCTTAGGTGCGCTCCACCGTATTTGTTTATTTTTGTAAATATATGTACATATATATTTTTTTAGCATTTTCCATTTGTTTTGTTTGGTTGACTGGTTTTAGGTTTTTTTTTTGAGACAGCGTTTCTCTGTGTAGCCTTGGCTGTCCTGGAAACTCACTCTGGAGACCAGGCTGGCCTGAGACTCAGAGATCCACCTGCCTCTGCCTCCTGAGTACTGGGATTAAAGACATGGGCCCCGGCTCCGCATTCGTTTTTATTTTACGTGTATGGGTGTGTTTGCCTGCATGTACGTCTGTGTACGATGTGCGTGCAGTGTGTCCACAGAAGCAGAATAAGGCACTGTGCCAGGCACTGTGTCCCTTGGGACTGGAATTACAGACAGCTGTGAGCTGCCATGTGAGTGCTAAGATTTGAACCCGGGTGCTCAGGAAGAGCAGCCAGTGCTCTTAACCACTGATCTCTCCAACCCTAGTGAGCATGTGTTTTGCATTACCCTCATGTGCACTCAGCGGCCAAGATTAGGAGGCTGGAGGTCCCGCCTGCTCACTCTCCACACTTTGCCTTTGAGACAGGGTCTCTCACTGCACCTGGAATTAGGTTGGAAGCCAGCAAAATTGCAGAGAGCCTCCTGTTTCTGCCTCTCGCAGGACTGGAGATGGCTCCAGGTGCACAGACAGCCACATCCTGCTTTAAAGACTCCAGTTCTGGTCCTCACATGTGTACAGGCAGCACTCTCGCCCACGGAACTATCTCCTCAGTCCCCTCCTACCTCACTTTTTGAGAAAGGGTCTCTCATTGACGCTGGAGCTCATCCTTCCTGTTAGAGAGCCCTAAGTATACTGCTGCACCCTGCTCTCTCTCCTCTCCTCTCTCTCTCTCTCTCTCTCTCTCTCTCTCTCTCTCTCTCTCTCTCTCTCTGTGTGTGTGTGTGTGTGTGTACGCACGCACGTGTTCCAGTGGTGGGATTTAGCTCTGTACCAGGTGAGCCACCTCCCCAGTCGCCATGTCACGTTTTCCACAAAGCCTGGCTTATCCTTGTCCATCCATCTGGGGAGTCACCCTTCCTTGAAGAATGGTTTCCCGCAACGGGCCTTCTGAGGGCTCCCCAGAGTAGCGCATTTCCAAGGCACTGTGTACACACCAGTGCTATCGCCCCACTGCCCTGACCCCACTTCCTACTGTTTCCCTTCTGCCACTTGGGCTAGCTGCCTGCCAGCTTTAAAGGACATATGTAAATGATTAACCCCGAGCCACCAGAATGGCAAGGGGGTGGGGACGGGGACGTGGAGGGTTCTGGGAGAGAACTGTCAGCCGCCCGCCTAGGCTGTGTCCCTTACCTGGACACAGTCACAAAAAGCTGCTGGTCGCCGTCCCATCTCACACGCAAACCAAACGTCGTCCTCAGCTCCACAAATCGACCACTGAGACCCACGTAGATGCCATTAGCAGGTATCGCTGGGAGGGTGACTTCCTGATCTTCAATCTGGCAGAGAGAGAGAGGAGATCAAGAGAATGCTCCAGGGTCAAGGAGGACCCTGAAACTCTAATGTCACATCCAAGACATCACACACACACACACACACACACACACACACACACAGAGGCACACATGCACGCGCACGCACACACGCATGCATGCACACACAGCATCCCTCCAATTTCTCTCGCATAGAGTGGTTTGAAGCATCTCCATCATGATTTTGCTTAAGCCCATCCCTAACAGGGTTTCCGGGTCAGGGATGGAGGTGGGCTGCCCATGGCCTGGCCTGGTGGGGTGAGTGAAGGGCAGGGCTCACCAGTGTGTGTTTGCCCCTCATCAGGGTAACGGTAATCTCTGGCAGAGTGACGAAGACTTTGTCAAGGCAGGATACGCCTTCTACGCCCCGTTCTTGGATGTTTGCTGTTATCCTAAAGAATGAGTCTGGACGGAGAGGAAGAGCACGAGGCGGTTACGTCGCACACACACATTTGCTTGTTTAGTTCCTTGGTTTCATATAGGGTCTCATTATAGCTTAGGCCAACTTCAAACTTTTTCCATATAGCTGAGGATGACCTTGAACTCTCGAGAGTACCGTCTCCTCCTCCCCGGTGCTTGAATTATAGACATATGCTACCATGTTCAGTTTATATGGTGCTGGCAGGGGGGTGGGGGTGGGGGTGGGGGGGTGGATGCCAGGGTTTTGTGCATGTCAAACAAGCTCTCAGCCAAGGGAGCCACACACACACACCCAGTCCCTGCTGCTTTTTGAGACAGAGTCTTACTATGCATCCCAAGCCGAAACTCAGTCTTCCTGCCTTGGCCCCCAAAATGCAGGGATTAAAAGCATGCACTACCCCGTCCTCTGCTTTCTGAGACCCTGTTAGTGGTGGCGCCTGACTTGGCACTATGGAAAAGAAGGCTCGGTGATGTAGCCCTGAGACTTTGGTAAGGGACTCAGGACCTAAATGGAAACGAGGCGTGGTTTGATAGTCTACTTCCTTATTTATTTATTTATGATGTATTTAGTATTCCGCCTGCAAGCCAGAAGAGGGCACCAGATCACATTATAGATGGTTGTGAGCCACCATGTGGTTGCTGGGAATTGAACTCATGACCTTTGGAAGAACAGCCAGTGCTCTTAACTTCTGAGCCACCTCCCCAGCCCACGATAGTCTACTTTCATGATTGGCTGTCTCCACCTCCATAGGCTGGGACATCTTCAGGCAATCGTGCTCATTCGTGAGTCCTTCTCGCCCTCTGTGTGAGCCAAGGCCTCACGTAGCCCAGGCTGGCCTCAAACTCTATGTAGCTAAGATGGCTCCTGATCCTCCCGCCACCACCTGCCGGGTGCTGAGAGGACAGGCGTGCACTCCACACCCGGTTAATGAGGCTATAGAGGGTGGAAACCAGGGCTTCAGGAACAATAAGAAAGTGCTCCACTGAGCCACACCGCCGCCCCCCCACCCCCACCCCAAGCAAAAGTCCCCCTTTACAGTAACTGCCACTCTCCCAGGAGAGCCTTCCATAACAGCAGGTAATTGATCTCGTCAGCTGCATTTCCTCAGGATCGTGGGCCTGAAAGTACTGCCTCTGTGTGTGTGTGTGTATCCCAACCGCAGCCTAACAGAGGCCTTTGTTCCAATACAGCCTACCTCTGCCATCTATCACAGCCGCCTTCCCCCCTTCCCCCCCTCCCCCCCCAGTTCAACCACCTGCTACGTCACCATGCCTCACACCCAATTATACGATCTCGGCCCCTCCCCGACCCTCGTCCAGCTCTGGCTCACATCCCTCACCTGTGGAGTTGTCGCAGGTCTGGGTCAAGATATAGGTACATGTCCCCATGAAGCTAATGTGCCTCTCATCAAAGGTGACAAAATGAAGGTCCCCATAGGCCATGCAGGTGGCAGTACCTGCCAGAGAAGGGGAACGGAGACATAGGAAGCTGTTTCCAGTGTCCCTCACTTAGCTGGGCCCCCCCCCCTTAGCTCTCCTACCCGGATACACTCCCGGCTCCACTGCCCAAGAGAGAGCCGGGGACTACAGGGTCTTGCCCACTCTGACGGAGAAATGGCTTTTGAAAGAAGGGAGGGGTAACTTCCTGGGATCAGAGCAGGACCCCTGCAAATGTGGTGATGGGGAATAGGGAAATGCATTCTTCAAATGCCCCGCCCACTCTGACAGCACGAGGGGCGGTGCTTACCGTACGGCTCACATTTGTACTGCTCGTTCTTCAGCTGGCAGACAGTGTGCGTGCCACACTGAGAGATCTGGCACTCCATGAGGCTACCAGGCAGGCAGCGGCACCGTTCCATGCAATTGGGAGTGAACCACTCTTCTCCAGGCTAAGGGCAACGGATCGAGAGTCACAAAGTCACGATTCGTGTGTGTGTGTGTGTGTGTGTGTGTGTGTGTGTGTGTGTGTGTACGGGTACTTGTGCACATGCCCTCCCACCGTAACACATATGTGCAGGTCAGAAAATGACTTGTTGGAGTTGTTCTCTCTTTCCATCATGAGGGTCCCAATAATTAAATTCAGGTCAATCAAGCTTGACAACAGGTGCTTTTAGCCACAGAGCCATCTTACCAACCCGGTGTGTGTGTGTGTGTGTGTGTGTGTGTGTGTGTGTGTGTGTGTTTTCATGGGTTGATCACAGGACCACTTTCTTTGGGAACCTGTTCTCTCCTTCCATATGTGGGTCCCGGGGAATGAAGTCAGGATCAAGGCTTGGCTCGGAGGCAAATGCCTTTCCGTGCTAAGCCATTTCAGCAGAACCTTCTGGTTGGCTTTACTTCTAAGACCTTGTCTCACTCACCACACTGAACTCAGGTAACTTTCCTCCATCTGCCTCCCAAGTGCTGGAGTTGCAATTTGTGACACCACATATAGTTTGCTTAGAGCAATTTTTGTTGTTGTTGTTGTTGTTGTTGTTTAAGGTGAGCCAAGTTGTCACCATATAGACCAGGCTGACCTTGAACTCATTGAGATCCACCTGCCTCTGCCTCATGAGTTCTGAGATTAAAGATATGAGCCACCATACCTGACCTTTTTTTTTTTAAGATTTATTTATTATGTATACAGTGCTCTGCCTGCGTGTACATCTGCAGGCCAGAAGAGGGCACCAGATCTCATTATAGACCGTTGTGAGCCACCACGTGGTTTCTGGGACCTTTGGAAGAGCAGTCAGTGCTATTAACCGCTGAGCCATCTCTCCAGCCCCATCCTGGCTCATTTTAAAAGCGCTTTTCGTTAATGGATGCACGTGTTTCTGATAAATTGTTCCAAACAGCAATGAGCATTTGTTTACTTTTCTTTAATTACTTTATTTATTTTGGTTTTTTTTTTTTTTGAGACAGGGTTTCTCTGTGTAGTCCTTGGCTGTCCTGGACTCACCATGTAGACCAGGCTGGCCTTGAACTCACAGAGATCTGCCTGCCTCTGCCTCTGCCTCCGAGAGTGCCGGGGATTACAGGCGTGCACACCACCACGTCCAGCTCAGCAAAGAGCATTTATCAAACAATCAATATATGTGGTAGGATCTAATTTTAATTGGCAACTTGATACCTAGAGCCACCCAGGAAGAGAGTCTCACAGAGGTAGTGTGTGCATTAAGTTGGCCTGTGGACATGCCTGGGGAATTGTCTTATTGCCTTATGGTATGGGAAGACGGATCAAGAATGCATGGATGGCCTCATTCTCTGCTTTGGAACCAGGGATTGTATAAGTAAGAGGAAGCCAGCTGAGCACTAGGCATACGTGCACTGATAGCTCTGTGCTCTTGACTGCGTAGAGCATAAAAGTAAAACCAACTCTCTCTTAGGTCCCTGCTGCCTTGATTTCCTCTCAGTGACAGACTGTAACTTGGAGGTGTGAAGTAAATTAAATCCTCTCCTACCCAAGTTTGCTTTTTTTGTCTGGGTATTTTATCAGAGCAATAGAAATTGAAACTAAAACACAGCCATACTCGCCCCACCACCACCACCACCACCACCGCCGCCGCCACAAAAATCTATTTAAGCCTGGCGGTGGTGGCACTCAGCACTCAGAAGGCAGAGGCAGGTGGATCTCTGAGTTCAAGGCCAGCCTCGTCTACAGAGTGAGTTCCAGGACATGCAGGGTAACACAGAGAAACCCTGTCTCTACCTGCCCCCTGCCCCCGAAATCGGTTTAGTTTCAGTTTTGTTATTTTATGGCAGTGTCTCAAGTAGCCCAGGCTGACCTTGAATTCCCATAAATCGCTGAGGATGATCTGAAACTCCTGATCCTCCTGGCTTCATCCGTCCTGTGGTGGGAATGCAGGTGTGTGCCAGCACATCTAACCCTGGTCAGTCTCACGTAAGGGGAGAAAGCCTTAAGCCAAGAGGAGGTGCACACACCTATACCTCCCGCATTTGGAAGACCTAGGCAGGAAAACTGTCACATGCCTGTGACTAGCCTGGGCTCCAAAGAGAGCTCCAGGCCAGGCTGGATGGAGGAGCAATGCTCTGCTTATAAAAAAAGGGAAACAAAAGGGAGCCATCGTCCCTCTTCTTGCTGGAACGGAAACACGGAGGAAGAGGAAGAGGAGGAGGACCAGATGTAGCTCAGTTACTAGTGGGCATGTCAAACATGGACAAAATCCTAGGTTCAGTCCTTAGTACTGCATAACCAGACACTCATTTCCCCAGCACTTGAGAAGTAGAGGCAGAAGGCTCAGAAGTTCAAGGTTGTTGTCAGCTACATAATCAGTTGAAAGTCCACCTGGGACATGTGAGACTATATCACAAAAGTAACTAATAAAAACATAAGTCTAATTGTGCATATTGTTTTCTTTTCTTTCTTTCTTTCTTTCTTTCTTTCTTTCTTTGTTGTTGTTGTTGTTGTTGTTGTTTTGGTTTTTCAAGACAGGGTTTTCTCTATGTAGCCTTGGTTGTCCTGGACTCACTTTATAGACCAGGCTGGCCTCGAACTCACAGAGATCTGCCTGCCTCTACCTCCCCAAGTGCTGGAATTTCAGGTGTGCACCACTGCTCCTAGCCTTTTATTTTGGTTTTTCAAAACATAATTTCTCAGGCTGGCCAACGGTGGCGCACGCCTTTAATCCCAGTACTCAGGGAGGCAGAGGAAGGTGGATCTCTGTGAGTTTGAGGCCAGCCTGGTCTACAAAGTTAGTCCAGGACAGTTAAAGCTACACAGAGAAACTCTGTCTTGGGGGGGGGGGAACAAACAAACAAAACCCCACAAAAACATGATTTCTCTGTGTACCCTTGGCTGTCCTAGAACTTGTTCCGTAGAGCAGCTTGACCTCCAACTCAGAGATTTGCCTGCCTCTGCCTCTGTCTCCGGAGTGCTGGAATCAAAGGCATGTGCCACCACTGCCCAGCATTATTATGTATATTCTTATAGCCATGGAAACAAATGTAACAAGATAAACTTTCCCAAGACCATGCAGAGAGTGAATGCTGCATCCAGGTTTTAGATCTATTATTCTAGCTCTGGAGAGTAGTAGTCCTGGGTTCCAGGTGTGGCTCGGTGGTAGAGCACCTGCCTAGAATCCCCTAGAGAAGAGAGTGGAGCACTTCCCTAGCGTGCAATGGGTCCTTGGTTCCATCCTTAAGCACTACAAAACAAAAGCCCGTGCAGAATGAATGGCTCTGCCGCTGTGTAACCAGTGCTTTGCGACTACCCTTTGGGACTCTCTAAGCTCCTCTCATATGGAGAACAGGGGCACCAGGATCCAGGTGTTCCAGCACTGCTGCCCCCCCTCTGTGAAGCTGGGCACCGCCCCCATGCCCCCCTCCCCCTTGCTCTCCGTCCCCCCAAGCTTACCTTATAGTACTTGTTGCTGTAGAGGCAATCACAGGAAGATGCGTTGACACATTGATTGTTACTAAACAGGAACCCAGGATTGCAGACACAGCCAGGATGGCAGGGAGACTGGCAGCTGGGCTTGGGGTTCTCACAGGATGCAGGGCACCCACACGGTTCATGGTGAGCATTGAGAGGGCAGCTCTCTGAAAGGGGAACACAGCCTCCGTTCCACAGCTGGCCCCGTTCCCCAGAAGCCTCCCTGTCTCTCTACTACCCTGGGCTCAAGTTCTTTTCTAACTAGGCCTGCAGTTTTCCTGCCATAAGGAGGAGAAGGGGAGGAAGAAGAAGAAAGAGGAGGAGGAGGAGGAGAAGAATAAGAAGGAGAAAAAGATATAAGAAGGGCATGGTGGCATAAGTGAGAGGCTGAGGAAGGGAAGACTGGTTCCATAGTCAATTTGAGGCCAGGACCCTGTCTCAAAAAAAAAAAAGTTCTGACCATTGTTATAATAACACTGCGCTCGGGAAATATGTGTGTGTGTTGGGTATCATATATGTGTATGATACATGTGTACACACATGATACATACATGTGATATGTGTGGATATCGTGTGTGTGTGTGTGTGTGTGTGTGTGTGTGTGCGTGTGTGTGTATGATCAAGGTCAGCTGTGCTGGTGTTTGCCTATAATCCGAGTAATTTGGAGACCAAGGCAAAAAGATCACCCACTTGAGGCTAGCCTGAGCTATGTAGGAAGACAGGAAGGAAAGGAGGAGGGAGGGAACTAGGGAAGGGAGGGGGGGGGTCAGGAGAGAGGGGGGGGGCTGAGGACGTGACTCAGTTGGTTTGTGGCTGGCTGTCTTATCTGCACTCTCAGTGAAGGATTTTTCCCTTCACGAACCCCCTTCCCACAATCCTTCCTCCTCATCTGTAGCAAGATCTCCCCAAACTCTATCTATTGTTTGGCTGTGGGCTTCCGCATCTGTCTCCATCCGTGGCTGGATGAAGCCTCCTCTGAGGACAATTGAGTTAGGCGTCAATCTGTGAGGCAGAAGGGTCAAGGGGACCACAAGAAGACCCACAGAATCAGCACAGCCAGACTCACGGGGCTCTCTGAGACTCAACCGACAACAGGGAGCCGACCTGGGTCTGACCTAGGCCCTGTGTATATATGCTACAGCTGTGTAGCTTGGTTAGCTTTTTATGAGGCTCCCAACAGAGGGAGCAAGAGCTGTGTCTGACACTTTTGCCTGTTTGGGGGAACCTTGTCCTCCTACTAGGTTGCTTAGTCTAGCCTTAATATGAGGGCAGATGCCGAAATATTTTATTTTATTGCTTCCCCCCCCCCCCCAGACAGGTTTTCTCTGTGTGTAGCTGAGGTGCCTAGTTTTATTGCAACTTGATATTGCCATGTTTGTTTGATATCCCTGGGAGGTGCCCTTTCCTGAAAGGAAACAGAGGAGTAGTGGATAGGGAGGAGGGAGGAGGAGGGAGAGGGAGGGAGGAGGTGGGAGGCAGAGGCGGAGAGAGAGGAAACTGTGGTCGGGATGTAATATATAAGAAAAAGAAAAATGGAGTTGGAGAGATGGCTCAGAGGTTAAGAGCACTGTCTGCTCTTCCAGAGGTCCTGAGTTCAATTCCCAGCAACCACATGGTGACTCACGACCATCTATAGTGAGATCTGGTGCCCTCTTCTGGCATCCAGTGGCACATACACATTTAATCTTTTTTTTAAAAAAAGAGAAAGAAAAACAAGCAAACAAACAAATCCCTCCTTCTCTAGCCTCCTCCTCATTGTCTTCTACTTGCTCCATTCACCTCATGCCTGTGATAGAATAAATAACTGCGGGGCTGGAGAGATGGCTCAGTGGTTAAGAGCACTGACTGTTCTTCCAGAGGACCAGGGTTCAATTCCCAGCTCACAACTTGGACTGTAACTCCAAGATCTGAGACCCTCACAGAGACATACATGTATGCAAGCAAAACACCAATGCACATAAGATGAAAATAAACAAATAAATGACTGCAGTTGGGGCCATACCTAGAACCTGTGAAGGGCTTGGTTCAGTGGGAAACAATGGAGGGCTTGGACAGGGTGGTTTGCATGCTGCGGACATTTGAGTGAGGTCAGTAGATTGTTCTGTAATGAGGGTGGAGGCAGTGGTCTCTTCAGGTGAGGCAGTGGTCTCAGTGGTCTCTTCAGGTGAGGCAGTGGTCTCAGTGGTCTCTTCAGGTGAGGCAGTGGTCTCAGTGGTCTCTTCAGGTGAGGCAGTGGTCTCAGTGGTCTCTTCAGGTGAGGCAGTGGTCTCAGTGGTCTCCTCAGTGGAGGCAGTGGTCTCAGTGGTCTCTTCAGTGGAGGCAGTGGTCTCTTCCGTGGAGGCAGTGGTCTCCTCAGGAGGGTTAGTGGTCTCCTCAGGAGGGATTCTGGTCTCTTTGGGAGAGACAGTGGTTACTTCTGTAGGGGTAGTAGTCTCCTCAGGAGGGGCAGTGCTCACTTCCATAGGGGAAGTGGTTTCCTCAGGAGAGATGCTGTCTATGTGGATATTGGTTACTTCTGTGGGGACAGTGGTCACTTGTATTAAGGCAGTGGTCACTTCTGTGGGGACAGTGGTCTCTTCTGTGGGGACAGTGGTCTCTTCAGCATGAACAGTGGTCACTTCTGTGAGGATAGTTTTCTCTTCAGGAGGGACAGTGGTCACTTCTGTAGGGGTGGTGGTCTCCTCAGAAGGGACAGTGGTCTCTTCTGTGGGGACAGTGGTCTCTTCTGTAAGGGCAGCAGTTGTTTCTGTGGGGACAGTGGTCACTTCTGGTGGGACAGTGGTTGTTTCTATAGTAACAGTGGTCACTTCTGTGGGGACAGTGGTCACTTCTGTGGGGATAGTGATTGTTTCTGTGGGGATAGTGGTCACTTCTGTGGGGACAGCTGTCTCTTCTGTGGGGACAGCGGTTGTTTCTGTGGGGACAGTGGTCACTTCTGTGGGGACAGTGGTCACTTCTGTGGGGAGGGTGGTTGTTTCTGTGGGGACAGTGGTTGTTTCTATGGGGACAGCGGCTGTTTCTGTGGGGACAGTGGTCACTTCTGTGGGGACAGTGGTCTCTTCAGTGGAGGTGGCAGGCTGATCTATGGGAAGCATAGAGACAGTAGTTTCAGATGGGCCAGTAGGTGGAGCCAGAGAACCGGAAGAAGCCTCTGCCTGTGGCAGTACTGCAAAGAAAAACAAAACCTTGTAATTTAGTCAAAACTATATCACCTTCCTTTCATTTCACTCACATCTAAATAGGAGTGGGTGGCCTCATTGGGGGGGAGGGGAGGGGCGGCTACTTGGTCATCTCTATTTTTGTTTCCAATTCCCAACCTTCACTCACTTATTCAACAGGCAGAGCCCCCAACACACATCTGACATGGTGCCAGGCGCAGGAATCACAAAACTGAACAGGAGAGATGGGTCCTGCCTTCAGCATCGCTAGACACAAGTGTTCTGGATCCTGCCCCCAGAAACTCAAGCCATCAAAGACACAGTCAAAAGATGCGTGTGGTATTCCCATCATAATCATGGGAGTCACCAGTGACCCTGAGGTAGTAAGAGGATCACAAGTTTGAGGCTACCTGGGCTACATTGTGAGATCCTGTCTTCCAGTGAAATACAATAAGCCTGGGAACAGTAGAGAACTTTCTAGGATTCCCCGCACCCCCCCCCCATGAGGGGCTGGGGCCGTGGTTTATTAATAGAACACTTGCCGAGCATCGTCTAGTGAGCAGCTTGGGGTGTGGCTCAGCCATAGAGGGCTTGCCTGTCGCCTATGAGGCTCTGGGTTCTATTCCTTGTTCTCAGGGGCAGAAGAAGCTGAGCCCTTGAGTTTCATCTTACCCCGACACTGTCCGTGAGAGATCAAGATGAAATTCACAGCGACGACAAAGGCAGTGCTGGTACCCCGGACGGCCTCAAGAAACAACTGAAGACAGTGGGGGACAAAGAGTGAAGAAAAGGAAAACGGATCCCTGGAACCTCAGAAACTCTGCCCCGTGTGTCCTCTGCCCAAGTGTCACTTCTTTAGAACCCCAATAGTCCCAGCACCCCACTCCCACCCCCACTCCCCCCAGCCTCTCGAACCGGAAGCCCACCACTTTCCCTTGGGCTCTTTCTACCTATTAGAATCTGAGTCTGAAATTTCCCCCACAGAGGCTCATGTTTTAGAATACTTGGTCCTCGTCTGAAGGGACTGTCTTGGGGGATTGTAGAACTTTTTGTTTATAGGCCACTAAGAGCCAGCCATGTGATGGCTACAGCCTAGCCCTACTCTTGGTACTATTTCCTGCTTTGTGGCCTTAAGAGCTCCCAGAAAGTTCATGCAGCAATAAGCCCAGTCGCCATGCCTCCACCATGACGGGCTATATCCCCCTGAAACTGTGAGTCAACATGAACCGCTCCTTGAATAAATTGTATTTTGTCTCAAGAAAAATAACTAACACATTGCTTTTCTACTGCCTCAGTTTTATCGCCTACCCTGGACCCCTTATTAGTGCCCCACACTGATACAAATAGGCCACACTCTCTTGTCTCTCACCTGCATGGGTTGCTGGTGTCCCTTAGGGATGGTGACAGAGCTGTTCAACCAGCCAGAGCTCTGAGACCCAACACGGTTCCACAGAGAAATGGGGGAACTGCCTGCAGGACTCCCCAGAAGGAGCTTGAGCATGGTACCTTGTCCGAGGCCAAACATGTGATAAGCAAACTCCACGCAGATGTCCCCAGGGGCACAGAAGGGTGGACTCACCAATCTGGCAGACTGCCCTTCCTGGGATAACTTGACTGAATCGAAGTAAATGTAATGTTCCCCTAGGTGAAGGAAGGGAACCAGAAAGGTCAGACCCAGGCCCCCCTCAAGTCCAAACACGTCTACCTTTCCAAGTGAGCACACAGCCAAGCAAGGCACTGTAGCTTTGTTTGTTTTGTTTTGTTTTGTTTCTTGTTTGTTTGTTTCGCTGGTTTCTTCAGTCTTTGAGACTCAGGCTGTCCTAGAACTTACAGTGTTGCCACCTCAGCTGCCACATCGCAGGGCGCGCATGCGTCACTACAACCTGCTCGTCTAGGACTCTTGGCTGAGGCAAGTCAAAAGACACCCTAGGAAACCCAGTCCACAGTCCAGGTTCTATTGCATCACCTGCAAAGGTCTTGGCTGAAAATAATGATAACGGATTTTGAAGTCTTGGACTCAGTGCAGAACAAGGGCTTGACTACTCTTCTCCTCCTCCAGCCCCACCCATAGAGCTAGGGAGCTAGGGATAGAATCCAGAGGGTTGCATATGCTAAGCAAGTGCTCTATTGTACACACACACACACACACACACACACACACACCAGCAAGCGCTCTTCCATTAAACTGTGCCCATATGGGGAAGCCTGGATTTTTCTGCTGGGTGACTTTGAGCATCCTAAGCACAGTCTACTTTTTTGCCTCTGAGTTGTCATCTGTAAACACATCCTCCTCCAGCAGCGACTCCACCAAGTCCCTAGCTAGACGGGGAGGGCTATGACTCATAACCTCGAGGTGGGGGGGGGAGGGGGTCCTCCGTCTCCTCACCTCCGTATGGGAACTCTCTTGGCGGCCCTGAGATGGGGGTAGGGACACTTTTACTCCCCCAGCTCCAGTGTCCCATGTCTCCATATACGTGGCTCCAGTCACAGAAAGGACGAACTTTGTCTTCGAAGCTGCACTGGGGAAGGCTCTCTAGGAGAGGCCAAGAGGAAACGTCTGACACGCTCAGCCTGTGACTCCCCTGGGACACACTTCACCCCCAGCCACCACCACCACCACCACGTACCCCCAATCCAAATTACCCCAACCCCCTAATTCAGCGGAGGGTTCCCAAAGGCTCTGTTCTCACCCCCACAGGGAGAAATGCTAATGGCATCCACAGCTATTGCTGGCTCGGGCCGCTCTCCAAACACACCCACCACCAGGAACTGAAAAGAAGAAGAAGAAAGGAAGCCTGGAATGAGCAGGCCCCCTCCCCTGCCCTGCCCCCCCCCCCCCCCCCCGGCCTCATCAATCCTCCAGCCCTCCTATGAAGACCAGTGTTGACCATCAACTTTGACAGAAGCTAAAGTCACATGGGGGATAGGCCTCTGGGCACACCTATGGGGCGGGGCGGGGCTATCGATATGCTAATTAAGGTGGAATGGCCTGCCCACCGTGGGTGTCACCATTCCCTGGCTGGGATCCTGAACGGTATTGGTGGAGAAGGGAGCTGCTGCACAACAGCGTGCGTTCATTGTTCTCTGCTTCCTGATTGTGGCTGGGGTGTGACCATCCGCTTTTAAGCTCCTGCCACTGTGAATTCCTCACTCTGGTGAACTTTACCCTTGAGCTGTGACCCAGAATAAATCCTTTCTTCCTTAAGTTGCTTTTCTTTCTTTCTTTTTCTTTTTCTTTTTTTTTTTTTTTCTCTAAAGAATGTTTTTGTCACCTGGACAGAAAAAGAAACTAAGACACCCCTCACCTGGCATTTCCATTCAAAGACCCAGCTCCGGTTCCTTATACCCAGACTCTCAACTCATCCCAACACTGAGGGGACCTACCACACGCAGGGACTCCTAGTGAGGACCTTGCGCCTCTGTACCTGTATCTGTCCCTGTCCTGTGTAATTGACAGACACAGCCTGCCAGTTGTGTCCATGGTGTCCTGAGAAGAGGGTGTGTTTCCGGATGTTGCCTACAATGGAGAAAACAAAGCAAAACAAAAAAAACAGAAGAAAAGAGAAGGAAGTTTATGGGGGACCTGGGAGTAAAGGAGGAGTTGCTCAGGGAACACCAAAGCAACACTTCTCCGGATGTAAGTAAAGTTCCCTTTCTTCCCCCTCCCCCAACCGCCCCTCTCTCCTCTCTCCCTCCTCTCTCCTTCCTGCTTTGTGTGTGTGAGCACATGTGTGTACAAGAGTGAGTGAATGCATGTGCATGTCCATAAATGTATGTGTACGCAGGTCTTTTTTTAAACACAGATGTGCACACACATGTGCATAAAGGCCAGCAGCCAAGCTCAGACACCATTCCTCAGGAACTGTCCACCTTGTTTCCTGAAACAGAAGCTTACACTAGCTGTGCCAGGGAGCGCCAGGAACCCACCCACCGGGACCCACCCACCCACCGCGCCAGGGAGGGTCTGTGCCTCCCCCACACTGGGATCACAGGCAAGTGTTACTATGCTTAGCTTTCTGCATGGGTGTTGTGGGTAGCAGCCAGATTCTCAAACTTGTGTGGCAAATACTTTACTGACCTATCCATCCCTGCCTGGTTTGTTTTTGCTTGCTATTGATTTTTTTTTAGACAGTCTCCAGTAATCTAGGCTGGCTTCGAACTCACTCAGTAGCAGAGACTGTCCTCAAACTTCTCACCTTCCTGTGGCTTTGAATTTCTAATCTCCCTGCCCATACCTTCCAAGTGCTATGATTACAAGTACCACCCACCATGGCAGGCAGTGCCTTTATTTATTTAATTTATTTATTTTTTAGAATCCAATGCTCTTCCCATTTCTTCTAATACATAGAAATGCTCTCACAAGTACATCAGGTTTCCCTAGCTCCTGAGGAAATTCTTAGCCAACCCTCCCAGATGCCCCATGGTCAGTGAACTCTTCTTACCCAAGAAAGTAGCGTAGACAAACATGCCTTCTCCAGGAGACTTGCCGCGCATTATGTAGTGGAAAGACAGGGTCAGACAGCCGCTGGAGTGGCTCAGGGGACTCAGAAGTACAGCCTTCTGTCCTGGCCTTCCACCCGTAGAGTCTAGGAGCATGTAGTAGCCACCTGTTGAAGAAAGGTGAAGTGAACCGGCTGGATGGAAGGGAGTCGGTCATGAAGGGTTGGGACCTGGGGTAGGTAGAGAACTGGGCGTGGGGCGCTCCAACAGCCGTCTAGAATGTGACAGTGGTGAGGCTAAGGTGACAGGAATACAGTCTGACCCTGAGAAGTAAGGCAGCCCCCCACCCCGACTTGTCCTTCGCCGGTAAACCAAACAGCCAATCAGCATGAGCTCCATTTAGTGATGCAAGTAGTAACCAAGGGCAGAGGGCACTGGTTTGCCTGCGAAGGGCGCTCACGCATGCGTACTCATGCCCAGCCTCCCCTGGATTGACGCGAACCTTGAGTTTAAAGAGGCCGAGAAGGCAAGAGAAGCAACGGGTGTCGGGAAGGCTGAAGGAGAGAGAAGAGAAGGAAGTGGATAAAATGGCAAAGGAGAAAGAGTACAAAACAAAGAAGAAACAAGTGTGTCAGGAGCGCTGGTGCGCATAGTCTCAGCCAGCTTCTCGGGAGGCTGAGGCAGGAGGTTTGAACCGGCCCTGGGGTTTGAGTCCTTGTCTCAAAACAAAAGAGAAAAGACAAAAACCCAACCAACGACTCCGAATACGGCTGATTCGAGGCATGATGCTAAAGGCTGCAGGGTACAAGAGAGGGGATGGCCAGTGGACTCAGCAGGGCTTTCAAATGGAAAGGCGGGGGGGGGGGGGGGGTCGGGGGGGCGGGGGGAGGGGCGGCGGTGCTTGAAGAACTTTCTAGAAGTTAAACCTCCCAGGAGACACTGTGTGAGAGAGAAAAGGAAGGGGGTGGACGGCAGAAACCGGAAGAGAAAGAGAAAGTCCAGGCAGGAGTACAGGGAGGCGGGGCGGAGGACGGGATCCGAGGTATGGGGTGTATAGGAAGGAGCGGTCTGGCTTAAATGACGGCAAATCTTCCTCATTGTTGTTCCTTCTTAGCAGGAAATTCAAGCTGCATTAGGGTCTTGCTGAACTCACGATCTTCCTGCCTCTGCCTCCCAGGTGCTTGGATTATAGGCATGTGCCACTAAGTCTCCCCACTTCCCCTCTTTTTTCACCCATTTCCCCCCTTCTGCTTCCTTCCAAGGGGCTGAGCATGGAACCTGGGACCTTATGCATATTCCGCAAGTACTTTACCACTGACCCACAGCCCCGGCCATTATTTGTTTGTTTGTTTGTTTCTCTCTGAAACAAGGTCTAGCCCAGGCTGTACGTGAACTCACTGTGTACCCTAGGCAGTTTACTGAACTTCACACACGCCGGCCCCCCTGCCTCCTCAGCCTCCCGAGTGCCGGGCTTACAAGGATGTAGCACCATACCTGCCTCCTTGCTGGGTTTCCACACCGATTCTCAAGTCCCTGGGTCACTGTAGAGGGTTAGCTACTCAGTAAACCCCGGAAGAAGAACGGAATGAATCAAGAACGAGAGATGCAGTGGAGGGAGATGGAGAATACTTAAAACCACACTTCTTGCCGTGATCCCCAAGCTGAGAGAAACGTGAGGTTGCTGGGTTTCACCTGGCATGGCCTAGGAATGCTATTGTACTGGGTACAGAGGTCACTGGAACCCAGAGAGACAAAGGATGAATACAATACTCACTACCAGGCCTGGAGAAGTCATCATCAGGCCCCACACCCGGCACCCCTGATGGTCCCTTCTTCTGGATCCACTTAGCCCCGGTGGCAGTTGGGACCCAGCTCCAACCACAGAGATTATTCAGAGTATCAAAGTTGCACATCTGGGTCATGCAGACTGAGGGGAGAGAAGAAAAGAGATGGAGCTCAGTGTGTGGCTCAGTGGTAGAGCACCTGCTTAGGATCCCCCAGTGAGGGGATGGGGTGTGGCTCAGTGGTAGAGCACCTGCCTAGAATCCCCCAGTGAGGGGCTGGGGTGTGACTCAGTGGTAGAGCACCTGCCTAGAATCCCCCAGTGAGGGGCTGGGGTGTGACTCAGTGGTAGAGCACCTGCCTAGAATCCCCCAGTGAGGGGCTGGGGTGTGGCTCAGTGGTAGAGCACCTATCTAGAATCCCCCAGTGAGGGGCTGGGGTGTGGCTCAGTGGTAGAGCACCTGCCTAGAATCCCCCAGTGAGGGGCTGGGGGCATGGCTCAGTAGTAGAGCACCTGCCTAGAATCCCCCAGTGAGGGGCTGGGGTGTGACTCAGTGGTAGAGCACCTGTAGCCATAGAACACTTATCTAAAATACTCCAATATAAGCCTTAGGACAGGTCTCAGCAGTAAAGTATTTTCCTAAAACCCTGCCAGGGCTGGACTAGGGCCACGGTTCAGTGGTAAGGCCTTTGTCCAGAATTTTCCAGTGAGAATCTATGGGTGTGGCTCAGTGGTAGAGCATTTGCCCAACATACACAAAGCCCTAGTTAAACCCCAAATATCAAAAGGCAGGGGACTATGAGCTTTCTGTCACCGGGGAAAGCTTAAAAGAAATGCCACCACTTGGGGGGCAGAACTCTGATGTCCACTCTCAAGGCTGTGGTGAACTCTAGCAAGCTTTGAGGCCCAACTTATATCCTACTGCCCAAGACTTCTGCTCTTGGCCCCGATTCCATAACCTGCCCAGGCTCAGCCTTCTCACCTGTAAACGGAATCGTCTCTGTGGGATGCTGTAAATTAAATTACATTTGTGGAGCCCAGTCCCCATGTTCGCTTTGTAGCTCCGGATTTTTCCTTTTTTTTTCCCCAGTGATCCTAAAAGGACCATTTTACAGGTATCGGAGTAGTAGTACGGGGCAACGTGTACGATGCCTTTACTTTCAGATTTTTGTGGAACCAAAGACTTCTTTTGTTTTAGAGACAGCCCGGGATGTAGCCCAGGCTTGCCTCAAAATTGCCATGTAGCCTGGAATAACCTTGGATTTAGGATCCTCCTGCCTCTACCTCCAGTATGCTGGGATTGAAGGTGTGTGCCCCCACACCTGTTGTACGCAGGGCTGGGGATGGAACCCAGGGCTTTGTGCACGCTAGCCAAGTGCTTTATCAACTAAGCCATATCTCCCATGCCACCAAAGGTTTATTGACACATAGAGTTTTCCAGACTGTTCTGGTCAGTCACTAGAGACCAGCTATGCCCGCCACCCCCACAATGTTGAAAAGGGACATCTTACAAGGTGACTGCTTTAGGAGCCAGGAGTGGGGGTGGGAGGTGGGGGGTGAGGTCACAGCAGGAAGCCAGAAGCCTCAATTCCTGAGCAACCAGGGTCTTGGCTGCTGAGCTGTCTCACCCCTTGACTTTGGCAAGTTTGATGAGTCAGGAGAGGGAAGAGATGCGTTAAGAGGGACAGGAACTCACCCCGATTGCAAGTACCCCGCCGGATAGAGAGGCCATCCAGAGAGATGTCCAGGTAGGCAGTGTTTCCCCGCATGCCCTCAAACATCAGCTGTGGAATTGGGGACAGAGAGACCCTGATCATAGCTGCCTCCTTTCCCTGTGGCTGCTGCTTTGCACCCTGAATCCAATTGGCTGAAGATCTAGGTCTCTGGGCTATGTAGCACAGAGCACAAACATGACAATTGGAGGCCAACTTTCGGGAATCGGCTCTAGCCTTCTACCCTACCCTGGTCGCCAGGCTTGAGGCAAGAAACCTCCACGCTTACCGTCTGGGTTCCCCCTTTGCCACAGCCTACCTTCCTAAGCCCCTCCCTTCCTCCAGACCCCTTCCAAACCAGACCTCCGGGATTGCTCTTGACCTCACCGAGCTTGGTATATCTCGATCTGCCGGTATAGTGACAGTGGTGGGCACCCAAGAGGGACTCTGGGTGTTGATGTGTTTCCAGAGCACATTGGGCCGGTGGTGCTTCCGGCCCCTGAGCAACAGCAATCTGAGCTGGGCGCCCCATGACAGCCCAAACATGTGGAAGGCGAAATGGACGCAGAGTGGGCCTTGCTCCCATATGTCAGGGCTACGCAGGCGTACCACTCCACCCCGAGGGAAGGCTCTGGAATCCATGTGCAGATAGTAGCCCTCTGCGGGGGGTGGGGGTGGGGAGATAGAATACAGAAGGCTGAGACTTCGCTGTCCCTAGGAGCTATCTCATCCACTCCCCTGCTCAACTCAGCTTCCAGAAGCCCCCTCCCAACTTTATCCCCCCTCCCCACAGTCCCCCTCCAAACTTTAGGTTTCCCTCAGACTCCTTACTTCCATTGGGGTACCCTCCAGGGGGACCAGAAGTGCCAGTTGAAAAGGGCCCAGTAGTTCGAATCCAGTCCCCATCATCTGCAGACATTTGAGACCAGTCACAGAGAGGTCTGGAATTGTCTTCAAAGTCACACTCGGAGAGAATGGCTGGGAAGAAAGAGGCTCAGTGAGGCCTCAGAAAGGGCACAGGGCCGAGGGCAGGGGTCATGTCACAGAGCCCCATCAGGAGCTGGGGGTCAGCAGGGTCACTAAGCATAGAGAAGGCCACCACTAAGAGTTCAGATCCAGAGCAGAGACACGGGTGGGCGGCACTATTATTTGGGAAGAAAATGTAGAGCTGTAATAGATGACAAAGTTGAGGGGCGCAAACTGGGGTTCAGGCTGATTCAGGCAGATAGACAGGCTTTGTCTTGGCAGCGTGTGTTTTGTTGTGGCTATTATTATTACTGCTGCTATGTTGGTGTGCTTGTGTGTGTGCATGTATGTGTGTGTGCACACACGTGTGTGTGTGTGTGTGTGTGTGTGTGTGTGTGTGTGTGTGTAGGCATGCATGCATGTAGAGACCAGAGGTCAATGTCAAGTGTCTTCTTCAATCCTTCTCCACCTTATGTTTTGAGACAGGGTCTCGCTGAACCCTGTCCTTATCAATTCATCTACACTGGCTAGCCAGGGGACCCTAGGGATCCTTCTGTCTCTGCCTCTCCAGTGCCCGGACCACAGGGTATGCTACCACAGGAAGCTTCTTACAGGGATGCTAGGGATCAAACTCAGGTCCTTCGGCTTGTGCAGCAGGCACTTCATCTGCCGAGTTCTCTCCCAGCACCCCACCCCCCACCCCTTCATGTTCTCACGCAGCCCAAGGTAGCCTTGAACTCTTTGTCAGCCTCCAACGGGCTGGGATTGCATGTGTGCACTACGAAACCTGGCCTACTGTTCTATTTTGATGCTAGGTCTAGTTACTGTGTAGCCCAGGGTAGCTCTGAACTTGTGATCCTCCTGATTTGGCCTCCCCGGTGCTGGGATGACAAGCCTGTGCCACCAGATCCTGTGGCTGTCATATTTAACTTGAGCCAGAATCTCTCAAGTGGAGTCAGACCGTGTTCCCCCCACCGTTCCCCACTGTTGGGGAGCAGCCCTTTGCACATTTATCCCACTTTTGGGTGACTGCTGTGCTCTGACGCCAAACCCTGCACTAGGGCCTGGGGGTCACGGTGAACAGCACAGATCATAAGGAAGGAAAAGGAGGCCTGAGCAGCCCTTCATTCCAACTCACGATTCTCTCTCGTCATGTGCAACTTCGGTTTCCATTCTGGAAATTTCTGTCTCCTTGGGATTGGTTTGGAAAACAAAACAAAGCAAAACAAAACAAAAAAAAACCAAAAATACAAAAAAAAAACCTGTTAGCTTTGTCATTATTAAAATTGTCATAAGATTATGACTGTGCTGTATTTTTTTCTTTCCTTTTTTTTTTTTCTTTTTTCTTTTTGTTGTTGTTGTTTTGTTTTGTATTTCCTTTCTTGGAGACAAGATTTCATGTAGCCCAGGCTAGCCTCAAACTCCCTAAGCAAGCTCCTGATTCTCCTGTCTCCGTCTCCTGAGTACTGAAATCACAGGAGTTCACCACCACTCCTGGCTTTTTTCTTTTAGAGACAAAGTCTTTTGAGTGGCCCAGGCTAGCCTCAAGATTTCCCTCCTCCTGCCTCCCTCATCCCTCGGGCTAGGATTACAGGTTTGCACCACCACACCTAGCCCTCCTCCCGGCCTTACAAACTCCATAAAGAAGCCCCTCCTGTTCAATCAACTTGGGTCATAATTTCCCACAATTCAACTGCTCCCTATCCAAAGCCTAAACTACCTCTCATTTCTTGCCACTTTACTTGAACTCTGGCCTCTCAACTTGGCCCACCCTAGGGTTTTGGAGAGCATAAATTCTTTATCTTTCCCGCTCCACCTGGATGTTCACCTCAATTTCCGGTTCTGGAGATGTGAAACCTTCCTCATCCTGGTCAGTAGCCTGTCTTCTCTCCACCCTACTGACCTCCTTACCTTCCTCCCCAGTCTCCTGTCTTTTCATTTTTGAGGCAGAGTCCCATGTAGCCCAGGCTTGCCTAGACCTTGGCATTTAACCAAATATGCCCTTGATCTCCCGATTCTCCTGTCTCCACCTGCTACATGCTGGTATTACATTCTGAGCCACCATACCAAGTTCATGTGGTGCTGGGGCTTGAACTCGGGCCTTTGTGTATGTCAAGCAAGCCCTCTACCAAGTGAGTTAGGTCCCTTAGCCCACCCCCCCCTTTTTTTTTTAGTTTATTATTTTGAGACAGGACTTCATGCAGTGGAGGCTGGCCTTGAACCCCTAATCCTCCTGCCTCCTCTGGGATGACAGGCATATACTGCCATGCTCAGCTAGGCCTCTTTGTTATTAGCCTTCCTCTCCCCTCTGGAATATCCCCAGTGCGACCCGGCCAACCCCTGCCCCATTCATCACGGCCGTCCCCAGTCCAGCTTACCACACAGGGGCAGGCACGTGGTCCTGGCCCCAGGCAGCCCCCACCAGCAACATCAGAGTCCAAACTGGAGGAGCCATGGGGGACCTCGGAGGTGGCCCTCAGGCAGAGAGGAAGATTATACAGTGAGGATCCCAGGCCACTTTATAAACACCTGGCCCTCCTGTCTTGTCACCCTTCCGAGGAGGCCATTAAAAAAAAAAAATCACTGAATTCGAGAAGTCCCTGGGAGTATAACGTTATCAAGGTCGGAACTGAAAACCTGAAAGAAGAATGATGGACAGAAATAAAGGGAAAATAAGAAAAGAGGGAGACGGAGGCGGATCCAGGAAGTCTAACCTCAAACAAACTTAGTTCAAAAAAGAAACAAGAGAGGAAAAGGAGAAAGAGAGAAAGAGAGTCTCACAGAGCCCAGGCTGGCCTCAGATTCATGATGTAGGCAAGGCTAGCCCTAAACTCCTGATCCTCCTGCCTCCAAATGCTGGGATTAAAACCATGGTAGCCATTCTAAAGAAGAATAGGAGAACTTTCCCAGAACCCTCTAGATTAAAAGGTACCTAGTGTGGTGGAGTCAGAGACCCACAGAAAACTACTCTGTGAAATTTCAGAATATCAGGGCCGAAAGGGAGGTCAGGATTCTTTTTGGATAGTAAGGAACAGGTCAACATACTAAGGACCAGGGATCCTCATGGCCTCAGTCTCCTTGGTAGCAACCGTAGATTCTAAATGCAGCAGAACACTAGCTGCAGAATTCTGATGGGAAAAAAAAAAATTCAAACCTAACATTCTACAGCTGGGGACAGTGGCGGATGCTGACGAGGGTCAAGTGAATGGCTGAAAATGGTGAGGGGGACAGAGAAGCAGAGGGCATCATACTCCTAGACGAAGAAATGCCAGCTAGGAGGAAGCATTTGAGAGAGGGGGGGGGGCAGGGGGGGGGAAGTCAGAGAATGCTTCGAAGGAGTTGGCTCCTTCCTTTTGTTATGTGGGTTCTGAGAATCAAACTCAAATTGTTAGACCTGGCAGCAGGCCCAGCCATCTTGTCGACCCCTGTTTTATTTTCCTAAAGCAGAGTCTTGCAGCCTCTGATTTGTTACGTGCTTGAGACTGGAGTACCGCCGTGCCAGTTTATGGGATGTTGGGAATCAAACCCCAGACAGTATATATCCTAGGCAAGCTCCCCACCAACTGAGCTACATGCTCGGTGTTGGGGGGGGGGGTGTTGTTTGTTTGTTATGTTGTTTTTTGTTTTGGGGTTTTTTGTTTGTTTGTTTTTTGTTTTTTGTTTTTCACTCTGTAGCCCAGGTGAGGACTTGTTGTCTGGTCCTAAGCCAGCTTCGTACTAGTGGCAATTCTCCTGTCTCAGTGCTGTGGTCCCAGCTGCTCAGCAGGCTAAGGTAAGAAGAAGATTAGGACTTCAAAGGCAGCCTGGGCAATGTAGTGAGATCTTGCCTCAAAAGGAGAAGAACAAAAGAAGACCGGGTGGATAGATTAGCCGCAGAGAGCATACAGCTAGTGTGGGTGAGGGTCAGAGGCTCGCTCCCCGCACCACACATGCTCAAGAAAATGCATGGGCATACAGACACTTTAAAGATTTACTTTATGAGTTTATGTAGGTGGGGAGGATGTGCACATGTGAGTGCAGGTTTTCCAGGAGGCCAGAAAAAGCCATTGGAACCGGAGTTAGAGATGGCTGTGAGCTGCTTCACCTGGGGACTGGGGCACAAAATGTCATCCTCTGAAAGAGCAGCAAGTGCTTCTAACTACCAAACCACCTCTCCAAGCCCCTGTGGTGTTTTTTAAAAAAAATATTTATTTTGTTAAAATTAACTTTTAAATTAAAAAAGACATAGCCTACAATACTGTCTAGAACACGGTGGCTACATGTATAGTTTCATATATACCTAATATATATGTTTATATGCATATATGACGTGTAGAGTCTGTGTGTGTGTGGGGGGGGTGTGGGTGTGGGTGTGGGTGTGGGTGTGGGTGTGCGCGCCTGTTTGAGTGTACACCTCTGCTTCCATCATGGAAAATCAAGCCTGGATGAAAATTTAAAATGAAACAAATGAACACCTACCTGTGGCCAAGTGTGGTGAGTGGCACATGGCTATAGGCCCAGCACTCAGGAGGCAGGGACCAGTGGACCTATGAGCATTTGAGACCAGCGTGAGCTACAGAGCAAGTTTCAAGACAGCCAGATAGAGAAGCCCTGTCTCAAAAACAAAACAAAACAAAAACAACAAAAAAGAAATACCTACATGTGTCATAGATGACACACCTACATGTGTCATACTGATAAAAAAATTTAAATGGTTGACATAGTTGGACAGGACTCTGACAGAATCATAGTAAACTACAAGTGGTGTTGGTAAATACATTAGGACAAAGTTTCAATTGTGCATACATAATTTTAAAATTACATGTATTGACGTATGTCAGTGCACACGTTCACACACACACATACACACATGTTCACACACATACACAGACACACACACACACACACACACACACACACACACACACACGTGCATACCATGGCAGGAGACGGTTCTCTCTTCTCACCATGTGGGTGTCAGGGATTGACCTCGGGTTGTCTGGCGTGGCAGCAGGCCCCTTCTGCTGGACTATCTTCCCATCCCTTGATTTTGTTTTCTTTTCTAAGGTAGGAACTCGTAATGTAGGCTCAGGGTGGCTTCTAATTTGAGGTAATCCTCCTGCGTCAACCTCCTGGGTTCTGGGATCACAGGCATGTGCTACCACATCCAGATTGCTTTAGTATTTTTTAAAATAGGATCTCATTATATAGCCCAGGCAAGCCTAGAAGATCTTCTGGCTTCAGCCCCAGACACTGAGATTACAGATGCATTCACCTCTACTCATAAACAAAACAACAAAAAACAACAACAACAAAACCCTTAGGAGGTCTCATAGCACAGGCTCGCCTCCCCGTTACTCAGGCGGCTGAGGCGCAAGGCTTTCAAGTTCAGGCCAACTTCAGCAACTGAGCAAGGCCTTATCTCAAAATGAAAAATGGTTTTTTGTTTGTTTGTTTGGCTTTGCTTTTGTATTTCTCTCTCTTTCTGCCCCCGCCCCTGACCCTATGCATGCGAGCGTGCGTGCGCGTGTGCGTGTAGGTCAGAGGACAGCCTCAGGTGACGTTCCTCAGGAATCGTCCACCTTGTGTTTGAAGCAGGGTCTCTCTTTGGTCTGCAGCTCTCCGAGCAGCCTGGCTTAGCCGGCCAGTGAGCCCCAGGGATCCACCCGTCTCCACTTTTCATCTCGTCATCACTGGGGTAGCAGGCATGCGCCACCACAACCATCTTGTCACATGATTCTGGAGAGTCAGACTCGGGCTCTCATGCTAACCAGGCAAGCACTCCGCCGGCTGCGGCTGATCTGTTCCACCAGGACTTCAAAGGAAGCTCTAGAGTCCATGTTTGCTTTAGTCGGGGTTTTCAAAAGGAACAGAGCTGACAGAATGAACACACACACACATATGCACACACACATACACACACACACACACACATACACACGCATGCATACACACGCATGCATACACACATACATGCACAACATACACACACACATATACACATATACACATACGCATCACACATATATGCATACACACACAACATACATATACACATGCATGCAAATGCATGTATGCATACACATGCATGCACACATATGCACCAGCACATATACACACATGCATATATACACACATATACATGCATGCACACATATGCATGTGCATATATACACACATACATATAATCACACATATACATATATGAACATATACACACATACATGCATACACACATATACATGCACAAATATATGCACACACGCACACACACACACACACACACACACACACACACTAGATTGATTTATAGGATGAGGTCCAGGTAGCCCTGCACTGGCTTTATTGTTTCAGTATTCTTTCTGGAAGAAACATCTGACACTAATGAGAGAGGACCGGTGGACTGAAGCTGCTCCTGAGAGGCTTTGAGCCTGGGCCCAGCCATAGTTTCATCTTATACTGTAAAGCCACTAAGTGGGGCGGGCAAGTGAGATTTTACAGAAGCATGTGCAACAGTCAGCAGGCTGTTAAGGGCAAGGACCCCCTGTAGTAGCTGCTTCTCCGGGTCTTTCTGTTCCTGGCAGTGAGCAAAGTCACTCTTGGCAAACAGGCCGCACAAGCAGGGCTTTAAGTAAATCACTAAACAAGCAATAGATCGCTATCTGATGACTGCTCCTCTCTACCTAACTCTGCTTCAGCCTCACACTGGCGAAACCAAGAACCGAGCGGTCACTCAGTCCAAGGGGATGGATTGTTCTGAGATCACAGCCTGGCACCCTGGTCTTCAGTCCACAGCGGAATCCCAAGGAATACAGACTTGTCAGCGAGAGCCAGAGTAAGCCAGCCCAAAGCAGTTTTGTTCTTTCGTGTCCTTTTCTGTGGGCCGCCATCAGAAGGAGACGCTGAAGCCGGTCATGGTGGCAGGTGGATCTCTGTGAGTTCGAGGCCAGCCTGGTCTACAGAGTGAACTCCAGGACATCCAGGGCTACACAGAGAAACCCTGTCCCCAAAACAAGACAAGGAAGGGGAGAGCGAGCTGAGCACTAGCATCCATCTTCCTCTGCTCCCTGACTGTGGCCACAAAGTGAGCAGCTGCCTCATGCTCCTGCCGCTCTGCCCCACCCTGCCATGGTGGACTGTGTGCCCTGGAAGTGTAAGCTGAAATAAACCCTTCCTCTTCTGAGATGCTTCTTGTCTGGTATTTGATTTCAGCAATGAGAGACATGGACAAGATGTTGGCTGACACATGCCAAGCTTATGGTCAGGTACCCACTGTTTATAGGTGCTTCTCCTTGACCTTAAAAAAAAAAAACAAAAAACCGCACACAAGACCAATGGGGCTGGAGAGTCAACTCTTTTTTTTTTAATAATTAATTTTATTTTATTTTATGTGCATTGGTATGGGGGCCAGGGTGTCAGATTCCTTGAACCTGAAATTACAGATAGTTGTGAGCTGCCATGTGGGTGCTGGGAATTGAACCTGGGTACTTTGGAAGAGCAGACAGTGCTCTTAACCACCGAGCCATCTCTCCAGCCCCCAAGAGAGTCAACTCTTACAGAGGGCCAAAGGGCGGTTCTCCAATCTCTACAGTGAGTAGCTTACAACCTCCTGTAAGTCCAGTTCCAGGGGATCTGATATCCTCTTCTGGCCTACATATACACAATAAAATAAAATAAAACATAGGGGCCGGAGAGATGGCTCAACGCTTAAGAGCACTGACTGCTCTTCCTGAGGTCCTGAGTTCAATTCCCAGCAACCACTTGGTGGCTCACAACCATCTGTAATACGATCTGATGTATACTGTACACATAATAAATAAATCTTTAAAAAAATAAATAAAATATAAACATTTTAAAGAAAAAAATAGCAATCTAAGCCAGATATAGTGGTCTAGGCCTGTACTCCCAGCACATGGGAAACTGAGGCAGGAAAATTCTAAGTTACAGGCCTGCCTGGGCAATTTAGGCCCTGTTTTAAAAACCAAGCAAACAGAAAACAAACATCACCACCCTCCAAGTCTATTAATTCGGACTCAAACAACCTAAAAAAGATGTTTCACCTTCACCCATTCGTAGCAATATGGGCAATATTCAAAGGGAGGACGCCTGAGAAAGGCGAAAGCTGGTAAGGTTCCCTAACAGTTCCCAACCGCGCCTGAAGAGGGCACTGTAGTCCAAGCGCTAAATTCACCTCCCCTAAAATTCTTTTCAGTCCTCCCCTTCGCTGACTCCTCCCACCTTATTACAGACGAGTGCGCGCGTTGGCGCGCAAACACCCCCCCCCCACACACACACACGCACGCGCACACACACGCACACACACATACACCCCTAGTAAAGCCTCTCCAAGCCTCCAACTCCTCCTATCTGCATGTTTGTTTGTTTGTTTTTTCCTGCAGTGGACTGCAAAAACTTTCAGGCTGGATTCTAAATGTCTTGTTTTGGAAACAGAATGAATGACAGCCATATAGTATAACAGCCAGCATTGGGGTCCTGGTACGGTGCATGCCATCTTGGACTGGTTGGTTGTGTGGGTTTCCCCCCGAGCATGCTTTGGGGAAGGAATCCGACGAACAATTTGGTCTTGCCCTTGTCCCTTGGTTGTGGTACCTATTACTCCTTGAGTCTACTGCCTCTCCTTCAAGTGGCAGGGACAACTGTTAGAGTGACACCCATCGGGACATGGAAAACAGGTGGCTGGACTCACAAGGGGTTTATGTCCTGCGCTAAGTGACTAGTGCTATGGACATATTGCTCCATTAACTAGGGTTGGCCACAATCCCTAACCGAGAGCCCCTACGAACTGGCTCCTGTTCCCTCATTGGTAGCCCCAGTTCACTCAGCGTTTGTCCTGGCGGGCTGGCAGCTGCCCACTAAGAGACAGCCTTGAATGGAGCCTGCTTATTGACCAGCGTGGGCAGGCATTGTGGCTTCAAGCCCGGTGGGGTCAAGAGGTCAGACAGGCCATGCGAGGCGGCACGTAGGGCCCAACCCCCTCCACCTCTGGTTTCCCAGATCTGATGCCTTGTTACTAGACTAGGGTGGCGGGGGATAGAGGTAAAGCCAGGAGACTTGGGGTGGGGGCGGCGGAGCACCCATGAAGACAGACAAGCCAGGAGTCATGTTGGTGGTTTCAGCTGTTGCCAGTGGTATTTTAAAAAGACACAAACCTTCAAACCCCTCCCCTCCCTTGATAGCTATGAGTCCGTTGCCATCCTGTCTTCATGGCGCCATGCCACCCTGCTGTCCAGTGGAAGGCTCGTGCCATCAAGGGAAACTCCCTTCAGGGAGACCTGAAGAATTCATTCACCCCCAAATTCTTCAGTCCCTGTATTCTTCGTAGATACTACAAAGATTGGACCCTTTTGGGGGGGGCGGGGTTACAATTCTAGTAGGGCACTAATTGAGTTTAAAAGTCTCTGTCCCTGAGTTCTAAGCTGGTCTCTGGGAGTTAAGGATACAGTTCAAGTGATAGACTGCTTGCCTAGCATGTACAAAGCCCAAGCTTCCATCTCCAGCACCCCATACACAGGGAGGGGGTGCCTGTAATCTCTGCACTGGGGAGATGTCGGAATTCCAAGGAAGATCAGGAAGATCAGGAAGATCAGGAGTCCAAAGTCATCCTTAACCACATAGCGAGTTCCAGGCCAGCCTGGGCTATGTGAGAACTCCCTATCTCGACAAACCCAAAACAAATCCAAGTTGATTCTCTTGAGTCTTTCCTGCTCTGGGGCCTCAGGCTGGTTCCCCGGGGGCATCTTTAGATTTCAGACCGGAGCTCTGGAAAGTTCTTCCGGCCCCCAAGGTATCACCGCTGGTGCTGGAGTGTCCATCGGACAAGCTGGTGAGGAGGTAACAACCCCTTCGATGAGAGTTGGGAGTGGTAGAGGGTTGGCGTGACACAGGCAGCAATGGTGAGCGAGTTGGTGGGTACGCCATGGAGGCAGCAGCGGGTCACCTGTCCTCTCTCTTGCAAGCCTCCCCTGTATACAACTTCAGTTTCCCCCGGATAAAGTTGGAGTAGACCCGGAAGAGTTTGCAGAAAGTATCCGCTGTGAGGGTTCGGAGTGGAGAAGGTGGGGTGGCATCTGGAAGTGATTTTGGTTCCTTCTGTCAAGAAAGAGTAGATGTCACTGCAGTGCTGAGGGGGACAGATGAAACTGGGACCGGGGACAGAACGGGGGAAGGGATGAAGGGAGACCTGGGTAGTGTGTGTGTGGGTGTGAGTGTGCGCGCGCTCGCGTGCATTGTGTGTGTGTGTGTGTGTGTGTGTGTGTGTGTGTGCACATGTTTGGGTATAGAGGCTGCCAGCAGTGCGTCTTCTACAATAACACTCCACATTATCTGTTTTTATTATTTGGATGTGTGGATGTGAATACATGCAGGTGCCCAGGGGAGTCTGAAATACAACCCCAGGTCCCCTAGAGCTGGACGCGGAGGCAGCTGCGAGCCACGTGAGGTGGGTGCTAGGAACTGAACTGTGCGAGAGCAGCAAGCGCTCCTGATCGCTGAGCCATCTCTCCCACCCTTCCACCTTATTTTTCTCATTGAACCTGGAGCTCACTGACTGAGTCAGACTGGGTGACCAGTGAGTCCCAGGGAACCCCTTGCTTCTGTCGCCCCAGCTCTGGGATAGCATGTACGTTCCACTTCGCCTCAATTAGTTGTTTTGTTAACAGAAGTGTCTGAGATCGAACTCGGCTCCTCACACTTGTGCAGCAAGCGAGCCACCCCCTCTCCAGCCTGAGCTCTCGATATCCTTTGTTTTAAAGTGGTTGTAGCATTGCTTCGTTTATATATACACCTGTGTACCCTAGCACGTGAATGGAGGTAGGAAGACAGCTTGAGGGAATCCGTTCTCTCCTCTGTGGGTCCCAGGGATTGAACTCAGGGCATCAGGCTTGGCAGCAAGCACCATTTTCCACTGAGCTCAGCCTTCTGTATGTAACAGTTCTTAGCCCATCCTGTAGAGCGGGCAAGAAGCAGGGTCCACAGCCACCTTTACTCACCTGGGCTCCCAGCACCCGGAGCAGGGAAGTGAGGCTACGCAGGCCACTGATGGCTTTGTCCATGTACAGCTGAGTGGTCTCCGCCGGCTGGGAGGAATTGGCTAGCAGAGCCTGGCCCCGCAGGATGGCTTCTGAGAGGAGGGACAGGCCTTGCCACACTTCTCTGGCCTGTTCTTCCACCTAGAGGAGGTAAAGACTTAGAGACAGCCAGCCAGAGTCATCTCCCTGGCTGTCACACACCCTAGGGACTGAAGTGGAAGGAACAAAAAAGCATGCAGTAAGGTTTATTGGATGGATGGATGGATGGATGGACGGATGGATGGATGGATGGACGGATGGATGAGCTACAACATCCCATCAGCCTTTGTCTCTACTATTCCTTCTCTCACACTATCAAGGTGCTAAGATGAGACCCACCAGCCTCTGGGGGGTGGGGGAGAGGGGAGGACCAATGACAACAACAAAAACAACCGGTGACACGGCGACTTACCTCCATTCTTTTCCAAGCATAGAAGTTGACTTTGGTGTCTGGGACTGTAATATTCTCACTCAGCCTGGGACCTTCTGCACAACCCATCTGAAAGACGCAGCCCAGGGGGCGGGGGGTGTCCAGATCACCGAGGACTTCCTTCCACAAAAACCCACCAGACTCAACTTTACTGGGCATGCTCTGGGGCTACCGGGCTTTAACCATCCTTTATTATTTTAGAGTTTCACGTAGCCCAACCGTGATATGTACCTGAGGAGCACCTTGAATTTCTCATCCTCCAATCTCCTCCGTCTCCCAAGTACCGGGACTGTACATTTGTGCTACCACAGATGGTTCGTGCAGTACGGAGGAACTGAACCCAGTTTCTTTCTTTTGTGGGGCCAGGAGGCTTACCGTGACATTCTCTGCGTCCCTGGCCTCCAAGATGTACCTCTCCAGGACGCGACTGTCGCAGATGAGGCGCGGGGGAGCACAGAGGACTGGGAGGCCCAGCGGAATCAGTAGCAAAGACAGTAAAAACAGCGAGGTGGGACGTTCTAGAAGAAAGGCAGGCAGAGTGTGAGGCAGGGAAGGGAGGGGGCGGTGGGACTGCAGGAGCCAGTTTGCTCCGCCAGGCTCCTCTCTTGTCTTTCTTGCTGACCCCGACCTTGCAATTGCTTAGGCTCTGCCTGTGAGTGGCCTTCATTCAATCCCTCGGCGCCGCACACCCCACCCCCCAGGCGACCGGCATCCACTTCTCGGCCAAACTTCACTGTGGGTGCGCGCCAGAGGCTGGCAGATCCTGAGAAGCCGGCGCTCCTGCACGCAGGTAAATCTTTTTTTTTTAGCAGCTTCTCACCTACGGAGCAGCGCCTCATCTCCCTAAAATCCTAAACTTTGTCCCTGTTCTGGATCTCTCCCCCCCCACACACACACACCTTTTGTCATTCACAGGGGGACTCCCCAAACCCCTGCGTTCACGTGGAGGCTGCCCCACCCCCCTCTCTCTCTTTCTTGATCTTTGGAGAGTCGCAGGTCCTTGAACGAGGCCACTTCCTGGCCCAACAGCTTCAGATGTAAATCCTTACTCAAACAGGAGCCCCGGAGGTCACAGGTCCCTAGCCTGTGAGTAACTCACCAGGCACCCCCATCTCCGCGCCTGGCTGCCGCAGCTCCTTAGCGACCCAGGGCTGGGCCAGTGTCCACGTTGCGAGTCATCATCCTTGGAAGATCTGTGGGGCCAGATCACCGCACCAGCCTGGAAGAAGGTGGTCACCGTCCAGGGGGCGCAGGGCAGAGTAGGAACGCGGTGGCTCTGGCCAAGGGTCCGTTCGGGAACACAGTGAGACACAGCCAACTGCCAGGGTTGGTCCGGGGACACTGTGGCTCTGGCCGGGGGTCGGGGATGTTATCAGCATGTGTGCGTGCGCGGGTGGGGGTGGGGGTGAGGCTGTGTGCGCGTGAGGGGTCGCCAGGGGTGGGGGCCACCTGGGGTCAGAGCAAGGGGCAGGACGCCTGGGTCTGGTGCTTGCTGGGGTGGAGCGGGTTGTTTCAGCCGCGCACGCTGTCGGGGGGCGGGAGGGGGTGCTCCCTGGGGGGGGGCAGGTTCCGATTTCCAGGCGGGTAGCCCAGTGGGGTGCGCATTTGTGAGATGTGCGGGAAGCCTGGGCTGAGGTGAGAATTGACCTATAAAAAGCTGGGCACCAGAACATCTCCCCTGGTGGCTGTCCCTTGTCTCAGAAACAACCAGGGCTGGAGTCTAGAAGCAGCTCGGGTGCCTCTTGTTCTTACACTCTCAGGACTAGTTCTGAAAGCCAGGGTTGTCCCTGTTGAGGAATCAGATGTCGGCAAGTGGTTAAGGGATGTGGAGTTCCTCCTCTCCCACTCCTTATTTTTCTAGGACCCTAAAACCCCAGAAAGGTAACTTTCAGAATAGAAAGTTTGTGGCTCACTTCTGAGGATATGTGCACAGGTTGATTGATAGTGAGGTTTTGCTTTTGGTTTTGCAGTGCTGAGGCTGGAGTCCAGCGCTTTCTGTAATTAGGCAACTGTTCTATAGCTGAGTCCCCACACCCTTACTGGGAGGTTCTAGGCAGGCGCTCTACCACTGAGCCACACCCCAGCTCCTCACTGGGAGATTCTAAGCAGATGCTCTACCACTGAGCCACACCCCAGCCCCTCACTGGAGGATTCTAGGCAGGTGCTCTACCACTGAGCCACACCCCAGCCCCTCACTGGGGGATTCTAGGCAGGTGCTGTACCACTGAGCCACACCCCAGCCCCTCACTGAGGGATTCTAGGCAGGTGCTCTACCACTGAGCCAAACCCCCAGCCCCTCAATGGGGGATTCTAGGCAGATGCTCTACCACTGAGCCATGCCCCAGCTCCTCACTGGGGGATTCTAGGCAGGTGCTCTACCATTGAGCCACGCCCCAGCTCCTCACTGGGGGATTCTAGGCAGGTGCTCTACCACTGAGCCACATCCCAGCCCCTCACTGGGGGATTCTAGGCAGATGCTCTACCACTGAGCCACATCCCAGCCCCTCACTGGGGGATTCTAGGCAGGGGCTCTACCACTGAGCCACATCCCAGCCCCTCACTGGGGGATTCTAGGCAGGGGCTCTACCACTGAGCCACACCCCAGACCCTCACTGAGGGATTCTAGGCAGGTGCTCTACCACTGAGCCACACCCCAGACCCTCACTGAGGGATTCTAGGCAGGTGCTCTACCACTGAGCCACACCCCAGCCCCTCACTGGGGGATTCTAGGCAGGGGCTCTACCACTGAGCCACACCCCAGCCCCTCACTGGGGAATTCTAGGCAGGTGCTCTCCCACTGAGCCACACCCCAGCCCCTCACTGGGGGATTCTAGGCAGGGGCTCTACCACTGAGCCACGCCCCAGCCCCTCACTGGGGGATTCTAGGCAGGGGCTCTACCACTGAGCCACGCCCCAGCCCCTCACTGGGGGATTCTAGGCAGGGGCTCTACCACTGAGCCACACCCCAGCCCCTCACTGGGGGATTCTAGGCAGGTGCTCTACCACTGAGCCACGCCTCCACTCCTTCACAGGGACCCTCTAGGCAATTGCTCTACAGATGAAATACATTAACCCCCTAACTCTTGCCCTCCTCAAGATTGTCTACGGCTAGGCAAGTTCCAAACAAGCTCGTACCCAATTAGGGAAGTTAAGGAAGACTAAACGGCACAGGTCACTATGAGCTCAGACTTGAGGATTGAGCAGTTTGGATGGAAACTGATTGTGAGGGGCGTGGGAAGAGACTTGGGTGTACTGTGGGGGGTGGGGGTGGGTGGAGGATGGAATGAGGAGCTCAGCCAGAGTGCCCTTAGGGAGGAATCAGACTGTAGGACAGTTTTGAATGCTATTTTGAATAACTTTTTTTCTTTTTAAGGTGAATTGGGGCTGTAGAGATGGCTCAGTGGTTAAGAGCACTGGCTGTTTGTCCAAGGGACCCGGGTTCAATTCCCAGCACCGATATGACAGCTCACAACTGTCTGTAGTTCCATTTCCATGGGATCTGTCACCTTCATAGGCAGATCAGGCAGGCAGAACACCAATGTACACTAAACAGAAGAAGAAGAAGAAGAAGAAGAAGAAGAAGAAGAAGAAGAAGAAGAAGAAGAAGAAGAAGAAGAAGAAAGAAGAACCAGGCGTGGTGTAATCCCAGTGCTCAGGGAGGCAGAGGCAGGCAGCTCTTTGTAAGTTTGAGGCCACCCTATCTACAAAGCAATTCCAGGACAGAGAAATCCTGTCTTGAAAAACAAAACAAGACAAAAAGTAGAAAAATCATTCTATCTTTCTGGAAATTTTCAAATGCTAGAAGAGCACTGGCTGTTCTAAGGAACCCAGGTTCAAATTCCCAACACTCGGAGGTAGAGAGATGGCTCAGCAGTTAAGAGCACTGGCTGCTCTTCAAGAGGACCCGGGTTCAATTCCCAGCACCCACCTGGCAGCTCACAACTGTCTGTAACTCCAAGATCTGACACCTTCAAACAGACACAAATGTCTGTAATTACAGTTCCAGGTGGTCTGTCACCCTCACAGTCATACATGCAGGCAGAACACCAGTGTAAACAAAACCAAAAACAACAGTGGGAAAATTCAGTCTTTCCGCCCCGCCGCCCCCCCACCCCCCAAGACAGGGTTTCTCTGTGAACCTTTGGCTGTCCAGGACTTGCTCTGTAGACCAGGCTGGCCTCGAACTCACAATGATCCGCCTGCCTCTGCCTCCCAAGTGCTGGGGTTAAAGGCGTGGCGCACCATGCCCAGCATTCATTCAGTCTTTCAGGAAATTTCCAAATGCTGGTATGGTGGTGAACTCCTGTCATCCTAGCATTTAGGAGGCTGAGGCCAGCCTGGGCTACATATTGAGACTCTATCTCAAAAGATAAAAGAGGGGGGCTGGAGAGATGGCTCAGTGGTTAAGAGCTCTGACTGCTCTTCCAGAGGTCCTGAGTTCAATTCCCAGCAACCACATGATGGCTCACTACCATCTATAATGAGATCTGATGCCTTCTTCGGGCCTGCAGGTGTACAAGCAGGCAGAGCAGTGTATACATAATAAATAAACAAATCTTTAAAAAAAAAAAGATAAGAGAGGGATGAAAGCCAAGTATGGTGGTGCACACGTGTAATCCCAGCACTTGGGGAGGCAGAGGCAGGAGGATCTCCGTGAGTTTAAGACCGGCCTGGTGTCCAAAGCAAGTCCAGGACAGCCAAGGCTTCACAGAGAAACCCTGTCTCGAAAAAAACAAAAACAGAAACAAAAAAAGAGAGGCTGAAAAGATGGCTCAGTGGTTAAAAGCACATGCTACTCTTCCGGGGGACCTAGGTTCTATTGCCAGCATCCATGTGGTGGCTGACAACCATCCCTGACTCCGGTGTCAAGGAATGTGGTGCCCCCTTCTGACCTCTTGGGGCACCAGGGATGCATATGGTACACATGCGCATGTGCACACAAATTCCTTCACATGAAATACAACGTATGCATCTAATTTTTTAAAAAATTAAAGTTAAAAGAAATGCTTATGGAACATATACCGCTGACTAAGAAGGGACCTGGCGACAGAGTGATGAATGACACAGTCAAGAATGCCTGCCCTTGGGGCTGGAGGGATGGCTCAGAGGTTAAGGACACTGACTGATCTTCCAGAGGTCCTGAGTTCAAGTCCCAGCAACCACATGGTGGCTCACAACCATCTATAATATGATCTGGTGTCCTCTACTGGTGTGCAGGTGTACATGAGGCAGAGCACTGTATACATAATAAATAAATCTTTTTTTAAAAAAAGAATGCCTGCCCTGGGAGGATCTCTGTGAGTTCGAGGCCAGCCTGGTCTACAAAGTGAGTCCAGGACAGCCAAGGCTACACAGAGAAACCCTGTCTCAAAAAAACTTAAGAGAGAGAGATGGGGGGGGGGGATGCCCGCCCTGGTGGCATTCTAGTGGAAAGAGGTAGACAATGGACTGAGACCTTAGATGACATTAAGAACTAAGTTGAGAAGCTGGGTGTGGTGGTGAACACTTTTAATCTCAACACTGGAGAGGAAGAGGCAGGTGGATCTCTGTGAGTTTAAAGCCAGCCTGGTTTACATAGAAAGTTCCAGGACAGTCAGAGCTACATAATGAAAAGAAAAGAAAAGAAAAGAAAAGAAAAGAAAAGAGAACTAAGAAGAGGCTGGAGAGAAGACTAGCAGTTAAGAGCAATTGCTGCTTTTGCAGAGGACCCAGGTTCAGCAGCTAGCAATCTCATGGCAGCTTGCTTACAACTGTGTGTAACTTCAGATCCACAGGATCTGACGCCCTCTTCTGGACTCCATGGATACTGTGCACAGGTACACAGGTAAAACATCCATATGTATAAAATCAAAATTAACAATCCTTAATATATAAAATATAGTATATGTAACTATAGTAATATTTTATATATATATATAAAAAATATATATTTTATATAAAATATTTTATATATATATATATTATATATATAATGGGAGGGAGGTGAGGAGATGAGTTAGTCAGTGAATGCTTGCTGCATACATACAAGGGCCTGGCTTAGATTCCCCAGCACCCACATGAACAGCTGGGCATAATCCAGGCAGTGGTGGCCCACACCTTTAGTCCCAATACTCAGGAAGTAGAGACAGGTGGATCTCCATGAGTTCAAGGCCAGCCTGGACTACAAAACGGGTTCCAGGACAGCCAGGGATACACAGAGAAACCGTGTCTTAAAAATAAATAAATACAAAAACTGGGCACGGTGGCATGTCGTTGTAATCCTCATGCTTGGCGTGTAGAGACAGAAAGATCCCTGGAGCTCATGGGCCAGCTAGTACAATCAAATCATTAACTCCCAGGCTCACTGAGGCCCTGTCCCTAAAACCAAGGTGGGGGGCGGGGGCGGGGGCTGTGAGAGGAGGAGTCCGTGAGTAAAGGTAAGAGCCACCAAGTCTGGTAACCTGAGATTTCCATGGCGGAAGAAGAGACTCAGCTCCTGCAAGCTGTCCTCTGACTTCCACATGTGTGCCGTGTGGAGGTCATACACTTAGACACACATGCAATTAGTTAATTAATTAACTGATTAATTAACAAAAGTGAAGTGGAGAAGCAACTGCGCAGGACATCCCAAAGTCAACCTCTGGCCCCCACACTTGCACAGCATGTGTACGTGCACGTGTGCACGCACCAGCTAAGGAGGAAGGGTTCAGAAGATGCACCAGGAAATTGCAGTCAATAGGCAGTCAGGGTTGCCAGTCCATCCATGTGACATGTTGGAGAAAGGTGGGAGCCATAGGATTTAGCTGGGAAGAACATGCTCGAGACAAAGTAGACGAAGAGGGGAGCGGGAGGCAGAGCTGGTGAGAGCTGGCGGGAAGTCACATGAACCTGACCCTTCTGACTCCGGACTGTCACCTTGGGCCTTTTCAGAGTTTCTTCCTGAACCTGCTGTCCAGGCTTAGCACCCAGCTCTGCTCCCCCGACTGCAGCCCAGCTGTGAGACACGCACACGAACACACATCCACACACGTCCGCATGTGAGCTCTGCCCCGACCACTACACCCCTCCCAACAGGCTGCTCCTTCCAGGGCCCCTGACTCCTGCGTCACAGCTCTGACCTATCCACCGGAGAGAGGGCCAGGGGCCGATGGGGGCAGGGACAACATGGCCTGATGTAGTCTTAGAAGGAGGAGCCTTTGGAGCTGTAGGACCTGTCCCTTCTCTGCCAGTAACTTTTCAGAGAACTCTAGGAGAGGGGCCAAGCCACCAGCTTCTATATGCTCCGAGCCAGCAGGATTGGGTGACCTGTCCCCTGGGGCTTTGGAGAGAGAGATACCGTTGTACATGTGGAGAAAGTGAGAGCGAGACCAGAAGTCAGTCCATGGCAACCTGATTCTAATGCCACAGACTGCCCCTGGGCTCTAGTGACCCAACATCCGCACAAAGGCACTGTCCGTGCACCTGGTGGCAGGTGACTCTGAGGGGCAGGAAGATCTGTCTCCAAACAAAACAGCTGGGGTAGGACGATGCACATCTGTCATCCTGGCACTTGGAAGGCGGATGCAAGGATAGAGAGTTCGGGGCTATCCTCTGATACATAGTGAATTGGAGGCCAGCCTGGGCTATATGAGACCCTCTCTCAAAAAGAAAAAGAAATTAAAGAAGGCAAAAAAAAAAAAATTCTATATAGGTCCCCCTACAGATCTCTGTCACTGTCCACTCATCACCATAGGAGCTCCAGCGCCCCTTCTATTTCCTTCCTAACCCTGCTACCCCATTAGTTTTTCTATTGAATAGTCTTTGTTGTTGTTTTGTTTTGTTTTGTTTTGTTGTGGTGGTTGTTCTTTTGACACAAGGTCTCATATATCCCAGGCTGGGCTTGAACTCCTTCTGTAGCCAAGGATGACCTTGAACTTGTGATCTTCCTACCTTCGCCTTCTAAATGCTAATATTATAATCATGTACCATCACACCTGGTTTATGCGATGCCAGGGATCGAACCCGGGGCTTTGTGCATGTGAGGCAAGCACTCTATCAAGTGGACCACACCACACACCCGGATCCCTTGCGCAGGGACCCACAGTGATTTCCCATTTCCTCAGAAGTAAAGCCCTCTGTAGACAGTTACAGGCTTGCCTTTTTTTTTTTTTTTATCAAATTCATTGATTTAGCATGTGCGTGTGTACACGGGCATGCTCATGTGTCCCATAGCATGAATATGGAGGTCAGAGGATGACTTACAAGACTTGGATCTCTCCTTCCACCTTGTAGGGCCCAGGGATTGAACACGGGTCATCAGGCTTGGCCACAAACACCCTTACCAGCCGAGGCATCTCGCCAGGCCTACACTGTAACTTCCCATCACAGGAGCTTGGTTACACAACTTGTGGGATCTTGGTTTATGGCTGCTACTTCCACCTGGCTTGCCCTCCCCCCATTACCCTGTCTCCCTCTTTTCCTCAGACCTCAAACCCAAGCAGTCTTTCCCAGTGCCCCAGCAGGAAGTTTTCATTGCTTCCACTCATGTGTTTGTTTCTTGCCATATCGGGGCCACTGTACACGACAAAGGTGAACACGGCACAACTCCAAGAGCTATCGAGTCATCAAATGTCCCTGCTGGGAGTGGAACCCTCTGTCTTTCTGTATGTGCCCTGGTACACAGAGACCTAGAGAGGGAAAGCAGCCTACACCTAGCCACCTCTGCTCACTGGGATCTTGGGCTGGAGAAAAGTCGTTCATAGTTTCAGAGCAGGTGACCAGTGAACTGGGCTCTAAAGACACTGCAGCAGTGAGACCCATAGTGGAGCTGGAAGCAGACTGTACTCCACGGGTAAAGGAAAAAAAAAAAAAAAGAAGCAAATTTACAACCCCCCTGAGCTGTTGCAAGCCTCAGGCAGCACGGAGCCCCCAGCTGCCTGGAGTAGGGCTGGGGGTGGGGGGCGTGGAGCGGGAACTCTGAGCCTTCCAGTTTCCAAGCAGTGGCTTCTTAGCTTGGGAGTCCAGCCAACGGCCTAAGGGGACCTTCTGTGCTGGAAAGTGAGTTGGCTGGGCAGGGAGGGGGCTGGGAGGGTGTTGGAGTGGAGGAGATTCTTGGTCCCTAGGGACCTGGAAGGAAATGAGAAATCTGGAGAAGGGATTTCTGTCCGTTGACGAGCCGGTCCCGGGGTGGTGGCACACATCTGTAATTCCAGCTCTTGCTGAAGTAAGGGAATCCGTAAGTTCCAGTCCGGCCTGGATTACACAGCAAGACCGTATCTCAGGAAGAAAAGAAAGGTAGTGGGCGGTGGCGGCGGCTCACGCCTTTAATCTCAGCAAAGAGGCAGAGGCAGGCAGATCTCTCTGAGTTTGAGGCCAAGCCTGGTCTACAAAGCGAGTTCCAGGACAGGCAGGGCTACACAGAGAAACCCTGTGCTGGAGAAAAGGAAAAGAAAAGAAGAGAAAGGAGCTTGGGAGATGGCTCTGTTGGTAAAGTGTTTGCAGCACAAGTATGCGATCCTGAGTTTGCCGGGTGTGGTGGCGCACGCCTTTAATCCCAGTACTCGGGAGGCAGAGGCAGGCAGACCGATGTGAGTTAGAGGCCAGTCTGGTCTACAAAGTAAGTCCAGGATAGCCAAGGCTATACAGAGAAACCCTGTCTGGAAAAAAAAAAACCACAAAAATAAATAAATAAATAAAAATTTAAAAATAAAATAAATGAAAGAGATCCTGAGTTTGAGCCCCGGAGTATAAAAAGCTGGGGGTAGCAGCATGTCCTAGCAGCCCCAGGAGCAGGAAGAGAGAAGCAGGTAGATTGCTGGCCAGCTAGCTAACCCACGTCCCAGGTCCCAGGTCCCAGGTCCCAATGACAGACTTGTCTCAAAATACACAATGGACAATTCCCAAGGAATGACACCTGAAATTGACCTCTGTCTTCAATGCAAATGTGCACATACCACACCACTACCACCATCTTACTCTCTGTTGTTTTGGTTTGGTTTGGTTTGGTTTTGGTTTTGGTTTTTTCGAGACAGGGTTTCTCTGTGTAGCCGTGGCTGTCCTGAACTCACTTTGTTGACCAGGCTGGTCTCGAACTTACAGAGATCCTCCTGCCTCTGCCTCCCGAGTGCTGGGATTAAAGGTGTGTGCCACCACCACCCAGCTCCCATCACACACACACACACACACACACACACACACACACACACACACAGTCAGGCATAGTGGTGCATACCTGGAATCCTAGCACTCAGGATGTGGAGGCAGGCGGATCAAGAATTCAGGGTCATCCTCAGCTATATAACAACGTCTAGGCTAGCCTGGACTACATGAGGCCCTGTCCTCAGAGTAGGGGAAGAATGAAATTAAATCTATTTTTCCTTCCTATTAGATGTCACACAACCAAGGTCACAGCTCTTTTGGCAGTGTGTTAATAGCTTGGGGCTATGTCACTCCAGGAGGAAGTTGGTCCTTGTTCACTGTGGACCCCGTAACTGTTTAATAAAAGGAGGAGTCATGGATGCACTTTCTGCTCCTGGCCCGCGCCGATTACTTAAGCTTTGAAGGAAGTTGCTCGGCAGGGAAGAGAACACCTTGTTCATAGCTCTACCTGCTGTGGTTCCCCCATCCACGTCCACCCCTAGCCGCGTTCTCAAACAGGAAGTCCCCCAGGGGCTGCGCTTCCTTCTTCCTGCAGTAGCATCATTGAAGGCTACGCTTGCGGACAGTGACCCAGGGAAGCCCCAACCACAAGCAGTGAGGAAACAAGGAGAAGAAACAACAAACAGAGGCTGCATGAGACAGAGAGAGAGAGAGCTGCCAAGACAAACCAGACGAAGACGAACGTACGAAGGATGTAAAAGGGCGGCCTGCCACCGGCTCGGCTGGGCTCTGGCCAGGAGAGCAGAGCTAAGAACGCATACGTGCGGGGAGACACAGCTGCGGCCCAGCCTCCTGCGGGCTCGAGCTCTGCTCCTGGGAGATTCCAAGGCAAGGAAGCCCTGAAGATGAGGTCCACTGAGGGCTAGGCACGCATGGCTATATGTCTATAGTCCTAGCACTTAAGAAGTGAAGGCGGGGGCGCCAGGGTGGGGGAAGTGGTAAGTTCTAGGCCAGTCAGCATGGATAACACATAGAGAAACCCTGTCTCAAAAGAACAACAAGAGAAACGGAGAGATGGCCAGTCTACAGAGAGAGTTCCAGGACAGCCAGGGCTACACAGAGGAACCCTGTCCTGAAAACAAACAAACAACAACAACAACAAAGTGCATACTGCTCTTACAGAGTTTGGTTGACATCACCCATATCAGCTGGTTCACAAGCACCTATAACTCCAGTTCACAAGCACCTATAACTCCAGTTCACAAGCACCTATAACTCCAGGTCCAGGGGACACAACACCTCTAGGAGCATTCGAATTTATGTGCATATATCCACATAGAGACATATGCATAATTAAAATATAATAATCTTTTAAAAAAGAATAATAAAACCAAGTGTGATGGCACATGCTTGCAATCCCAGCACTTGGAAAGCTGAGGCAGGAGGATTGACACGTGTTCAGGGATAGCCTAGACTACGTAATGAGTTTCAGGCCAGCCTGTATTACATACTGAGAGACTGTCGGGGCGAGGGGGGGGAGTGGGGGGGAGAAAGAAAGAAATGAAGGAAAGGAAGTAGGTCTGTGAAAATGGCTCAGTTAATAAAGTGCTTGCTGCCCAGGCACAGGGAACTGACTTCTCTCCCTAGTACCCACATAAAAAAGCTTAACATAGGTGTGTGTGTGTGTGTGTGTGTGTGTGTGTGTGTGTGTGTGTGTTTGTGTGTGAGAAGGCTGAAACAGGAGACCCTCCCCCCACCCCGGGCATCCTGGCAGCTAACATAGCCATGCCACTGAGCTCCAAGTAAAAGCAGAGTCTCTGTCTCAAAAAGAAAGTGGCCAGAATTGTTACTACAAGCCAGCACTTGGGAGGAAGAGACAAGCAGAGCTCTGTGAGTTCGAGGCCAGCCTGGTCTATAGAGAGAGCTTAAGGCAGGCAGGCTACTGAGACCTTGTCTCAGAAACAGCCAAAGGAAAGAGAAAAGGAATGGATGAAAAGAGGGGAGGAAGGAAGGAAGAAAAGAAGGAAGGAGAAAAGAAGATGAAGGAAAAAAGAAAGAAATGTGGATGTTTGCTGTCCTGTTGAATAAACACTTCTGGCCTTCACATGCACAGAAACACGTGTTCATGTGCACTTGCACGTACGTGAACAGGCACACACACAGATACTAGCATGAACAACAAAGAATAACAAAATCCAAGGTTAATGGAGAGGAGTGTCACAACGTAACTGTCATCAGCCTTGTCTCCCTAGTCTCTAACCAGCCATTCTGCCTTCCTGGCCCACAATGCACCTTGCCTGTTCATCACTCCCTCCCATGGTGCCTCCACCCAGGTGGTCTTCTTTCCTTCTTCTGCCCATCAAACCCCTGGGCATCCTTCAGCACCCGAGGCAAAGGTTAAAGCATTTTGGACTCCACAAAGAACGTAATCTTTCCATTCCCTCACTCACATATCATGGCCCCTTTCACCTCTTGCACATCCTGTTCACTCATTAAAATGCATTGTGTGTACATCTTCCCAGCACCACAGTGAGCTCTGTCGTATGCAGAAGCCACGGGAAGGGATCTTAGCCAACTAGGACCTACTTTTCAGTTCCACACCGTTACCCCCATGATAATTGGACTAAGATTCCATTCCCTGACCCTTAGGGACCATTACACTCTTGTGACCTCAAACAATAGTAAAATATATTATCTACAGCCTGGACTGCATAATGAGTTCCAGGCCAGCCTGAATCACATATCTCTGCGTGTATACAGTCGTCCTGGATACCTGAGCGGAATGGGTGTGGGCAACACCTCCGCCCAGAGGATAGCACAGACAGGGTACTCAAGTCCCTGGTGTAAAACTGTACAGCTGGTGGCATGCACCTGCAGTCCCAGTACTCGAGACGCTGAGGCAGGAGACTCTTGATGTTGGGAAGGTGTAGTTACCCACTTGCAATCCCAGCACTCCGGAGGGAGGCAGACACAAGGATGCCTGGGGCAAGCCGGCTGTCTTTACTCGCTGGAATTAGCAAGCTCTGGGTCCCCTGAGAGACAAAGCATCAATAATAAAGTGGAGAGCAACTAAGGAGGGTACCTCAGGCCTCCACACTAATGCACCCCCTCAAACATTTGTGCCCGCATACATTCAAATGTATACACACACACACACACACACACACACACAGAGAGAGAGAGAGAGAGAGAGAGAGAGAGAGAGAGAGAGAGAGAGAGAGAGAGAGAGAGAGAAACCCATATGGATATATGCAAATGAGCCCATACAGGAATCTTTGGGACCTGTGGCCACTCTCTCCCCTCTAGATTACTAGAACACTGTGTAGATAATAGTTACGCTGTGTTGCTTAGGGGAAAATGCTATGAAGACAACCCTTGAATATGTTTGCTTGAACAGGGTCTCACTGTGTAGTCAGGGCTAGCCTGGAACAATGTATGTAGACCAGGCTGGCCTTCAGCTCACAGAGACCTGCTTGCTTCTGCCTCCTGAGTGCTGGCATCAAGAGTCCGTATCACCATAGCTGGAAGATTTATTTATCTTTGAAGATTCATGTTATTTTTAATTACGTGTATGCCTGTGTGCAGGCATGTGCTGGTGAGCCCAAGCTCCTGTGGAGGTCCGAAGAGGACATCAGATCTCTTGGAGTTGGGTAGAGTTCCAGGGCAGTTCTCAGCCACATGACTTGGGGGCTGGGAACCTTGCTTGAGTCATGTGCAGGAACAGTACTCACTGTCAACCACCTCTCCGGCCCCCTCTCCACTTATGCTTTGAGCCAGGAATTACAGACATATGATCCATGAGCTGTGCTCCACTTTTTAGTAACACTTTTTTTTGTTTGTCTGTTTGCATTCAAATAAATGGATTTCACCATGACTTTTTTTTTTTAACCAATCTATTTTGAGACAGGGTGTCATGTATCCCAGCCTGGCTTTAAACTCACTGTGAAACCCAGAATGATCTTTAGCTTCTCATGTCCTGCGCCCATGCTCCAAGTGTTGCCATTTGTGGGAGCGTGACTGAGCTGAGCTGCTGGGGAGAGAACCTAGGGCTTTGCGCGTGTGGTAGACCAGGCCTCCAGCGCTGCGCTGCATCCCTAGCCCTTCCCTGAGATGTTTTCATCCATATAAATCACAATGCCTTCTTCTTACTTGCTCTCCCCATTGTCCTCCCTGGTGCTCCTCTCTCCTTGATAACTCCTTCTTCCTCACCAAATATACACACACACACATACACACACATGTACAAACACAAATACATTCAACACCACACACACAACTAATAATAGATAAATAAATCTGCCTTATGTATACGAGGGAAAATAGGTGCTGTTTTTTTTCTGAACCTTTCTTTTTCCACTAAGTGATCTCTTGCTGCCTCCATTTTCCTGCAAATGTCATAATTTCATTTTTCTTTGCAGTTGAATACAACCTTATTGTGTGTATGAGCCGTATCCTTCCTCATCGTAAGCTTTGTTATTACATGCTTAAATCTTCGTTTGTGTGTGTCCATGTGAGGGCTCACGTGCTTTGCTCAAAGAGGGCAACTTGTAGCAGTCAGTTCTGTCCTTCTACCATGTGGGTCCTGGAGATCAGGTTGTCAAGCTTAGAGACAAGCACCCTCGCCGTCTCACCTGCCCTGAACCACATCCTCTTTATCCACTCAATGGTGGCTGGACATCTGGGCTGGTCTTGCGTCTTGGCTGTCGTGCATAGTGCAGTGATAGACGTGGAAAGGTGGGAACCGCTGTTGCATGCTGACCTACAGCCTTTGGGTGTATGCCAAAGAGGGTGTTGCTGGGCCACAACATGGTAGTTAGAGTTTTACTGTGAGTTTTTGTTTTGTTTTGTTTGAGAAATCCCTATACTGATTCCCATAGTGGCCACACCAGTTTATCCTCCGCCAGCTGCGCATAAGGATTCCTCCACATCTTTGCCAACATTTAAGTTTTCTTTGTTTGTTTGTTTGTTTTTGTTTTGTTTTTTGAGACAGGGTTCCTCTGTGTAGCCTTGGCTGTTCTAAACTTGCTTTGTAGACCAGACTGGCCTTCAACTCACAGCAATCCACCTGCCTCTGCCTCCCGAGTGCTGGGATTAAAGGTTTGCTCCACCATGCCCAGCTTTAAGTTTGTTTTCTTGACAGCCATCCTATATAGGATGAGATGTATTTATAATTACCATTTCTTGATAGCTAAGGGTATTAATTTTTTTCAAACATTTCCTGGCCAAACTATTCCTTTGAACTATTAACTTTGAACTTTAAACTTTAGACTATTCCTTTATTTATTTCTTTTCTTTTCTCTTTTTTCTTCTTAATTATTTATAGGGTGGGTAATAGTGGTATACATCTTTAATCTCTTGAGGCAGGCAGATCTCTAGAGCTCGAGGCCAACCTAGTCTACAGAGTGCAGCCAGAGCTACACAGAAAAACCCTGTTTCAAAAGATAAGCATATACATGGTTTGTCTGCAAGTGTATCTGTTCATCAAGAGCATGTCTGATGCCCAGGGAGGCCAGAAGCAGGCGTTGAATCCCCTGACACTGGAGGAACCCTGTGAGTTCTGAGGACTGAACCAGAGTCAATGTATTAGTGCACTAATTAATGCTTGTATCTTCTGGTGATTTGGGGTTGGCAAATTTTTTTCTCCAGTTCCGTAAGCCCCGTCTCTTCAATGCTGGTTCACTTTTGAGACAGCGTCTTGCTCTGTAGCTAAGACTGACCTTGAGTAGACGAGGTTGGTCTCAAACTCACGACCTTCCTGTCTTAGCCTCCTAAGTGTTGAGATTATATGTGTGTGTGCCATCGCACCCTGGCTAGTTGGCTTTTCAGAAACAAAGCCTGTGTAGATCCTAAAGCCAGCCAACTCGTCTCTTGGGAGTACGCTTTCCAAAGTCAGTGAGTGCTCTTCCATCACGTGAGCTCTGGGGATTGAATTCAGGTTGTCAGGCTTGCCTTGACTCCCTCAGCCATCTTTTTTTGTAGGTTTGTTTTGGTTTTTTGGAGACAGGGTTTCTCTGTGTAGCCTTGGCTGTCCTAGACACACTTTGTGGGCCAGGCTGGCCTCAAACTCCCAGAGATCCACCTGCCTCTGCCTTCCCAGAGTGATGGGATTACAAGTATGCGCCCCCACACTGGCCTGAAGCCATCTTCTTAGTCCCTCTGATTTCTCTTTTGTATCTAGTTTGAGCCCCCAGCCCACAGAATTGTGCCATCCACATAAAAAGCAGATTTCCCCATCTCAGCTAAACCTCTCTGGAAGGGTCCTCATAGACATGCCCAGAGGTGTCTTCTGGGTGATTTTAGATCGCAGCAAGCTGGCAAAGATTAAGCGTCACAGCCAGTAATGACTTAGGAGAGATTTCTTTTTCCTGTGAAACAACCCAACCTGATTGATCTCAGATGCTAGCCTACAGATGCCCAGAAATGTGTGGGCTCTTTAAGAATAGGAATTAAGGGCTGGAGAGATGGTGCAGCAGTTAAGAGCACTGACTGCTCTCCCAGAGGTCATGAGTTCAATTCCCAGCAACCACATGGTTGCTCACAACCATCTATGATCTGATCTGATGCCCTCTTCTGGCCTGCAGGTGTACATGCAGATAGAGCACTGTATACATAATAAATAAATCTTTTAAAAGACAAAAAGAATAGGAATTAAGTTTAATAGGCAAAATTGTCAGTTCAAGAGCTGGGGGCTTAGCTGAGCAGTGGAGGGGTTACCTTGAATGCACCATTAAAGAGCTAGAGGCATGGCTCCAGAACAGTACACTTACTTAGCCTACAAAGGTACTAGGTTTCACTCCCAGCAAACAAAACTGTCAGTTTGGGGTAGCTTAATATTTAGAAGGCTTAAATTTTTTTTTTCAGCCAGGGGTGGTGGCGCACGCCTTTAATCCCAGCACCTGGGAGGCAGAGGCAGGTGGATCTTTGTGAGTTCAAGGCCAACCTGGTCTATAAGTGAGTCCAGGTCAGCCAAGGCTACACAAAGCAGCCCTGTCTCGGGGGAAAATTTTTTTTTGGCATGTGTGTTTGTATGTATGGGTACAAGTGCTACAGTACACATTAAGCCAAAGGGCGTGAGGCATCAGCCCTCGCCTTTCACATTGAGACAGGGTTTGTTTGGTGTTTCCGCCAGAGCTAGCCCACTGGCTGCAGAGGATTCCCCCATCTCTGACTCCCATCTCACTACAGAAGCATGGAAATTACAGACGCTACGGTGCCCAGCATAAAATGGGTTCTGAGCATCCCAACTCAAGTATTCACGGTTATCTGGCAAGTTTTTCCTATTGAGCCATCTCCCCAGAACTCCTCTGCCACAGTTCTTACGGTTACTAAGGATTTAACCTAGGGTCTGATTCTGTGCTGGGATAAACTAGGTAAGGCTAGTCACGATTTCCCAACTGAGTTACATCCACAACCCACTTCCTTCACCTTTAAGCCTCTTTCCCCAAGCCTGGGAACCATTGAGAGGAACCTGACACATCCCGGCTGCAGCTAGCTCCAAGCTTCCCAAGCTCACTCTGTATCTATTAAGCTACTGTGTTACACTGTAGTCTAATGTGGGCTCGTTTCCTGTGTCTAAATACTGGTAAAGTTTCCTACCGTCCCTATTCAAGTACACACGGAATTACACAAGGAGGCAGAGGGCCTGGGAAGCCTGGCACCAACACAACGTGACACTTTTATTATACAGGACAAGGAAGATTCTCTTCTCCGACTCTAGGCTGAGGGGACGGGTCTTGTCTTATAAGTCTCCACTAAGAGGTCCACGACCGAACTCAGAACCACCAGAAACCTTAACAACCACATCCGGAGCCTGATGTGTGTGCGCAAAGGAGTCGGTGGGTGAAAAGTCAGCTTCCCTGCAATTACTTGGGCGTGACCCTGAAGACCCGAATGTGGATGGCGGAGTTGTTCCGGATCCTAGTCAGTGGCTCTCGAGAGTCAGTCTCTGGCTCCAACTCATCCACCAGTTCCACGGTGGAGGTATTGGCAGCCACCTGTAGGGACCCAAAGCTGCCTGCCTGCAGCTGCAGGGCGATGTTGATGGCGCGGTTTATGGCCAGGCCCAAGCCATGAATGTAGATCTCGGTGCATGCGTTCTGGCCCCTGGTGCCTCCGTCCAGCAGCTTTTGGCAGCGGGCTAGCTGGGCCTTAAAATCAGTCTTCATGTTGACATAAATGTCATTGGGCCTCCGGGGCAAGCGGTGGGGAAGTCGTTTCCGAAGGGTGTACTCCACGGGGTCCAGCTCAGCCTCGATGGCACCGCGGGGTTCTCTGTTCTCTGCCATGCTCTGAGTCCCGACACGGAGAAGGAACTAGATTGGGGGGTCGGGGGGCGGATAACAAGAGAATCCTTTCTTGCCCAGCTTTCTAAGGGGTGCAACCAGAAGGGGGCGCCCTCCACGCCCCTCTTCCTTCCCAGCCTCTCAATCCCCTCCACTTCCGCTTTCTCCACTCCCAGTTTTAATTCATTCATCACGTGGTTCCCATTCCCGGCGTTTCCACGCCTACCTTCTCCGCTCCACAGTGCCCTTCACTCGCCTGAGCCTCGCCGACCGATCCAAGTAGACGCCACTGTCCACGACACTCAGAAAAAGAACGGAGAAGCGATCGGGTCAGGAACGCCGGACAGTCGCTCCCGCAAAAAAAAAAAAGGGCTAGTACTGCGCACGCGCGTCCCCGCTCCCAAGCCGGAACCGATCAGCTCGTGGTCCTCTAGGCCTCCGTTCTCCCCGCCCCCAACCCTTTCCTTGTGCGCGTGCGCAAGGGGCATTTAAATCTCGCGAGACTTGAGGAAGGTTTTGGAGGGCAGGGTTAGCTGTCAGAAGGCGGGACTAATCGATAGAGGCGGAGCCAAGAGGGGCGTGGTGCTGATTTTTTCCAAGTCCCACCCCCCTCAGGGCGGGACTCGAGGATCCAGGCGGGAAGTGGTTCTTGCAGGCTTGGGAAGGGGGGTTTGGGACAGCGCCCCGGGTCAGCAAGGCAAGTCTGGAATCCGCATCCATAGCACTTGTGAACTGCGGAATTGACACGGCTCTCTTCCCGCCCGAGGTCCTGGGAGCCCGGGGCGCGGAGATCGAAGGTATCGAGTTAAGGCCGGATGTCCACCTTGGGCTCCTCCCTCGGCGGCCAGGGACTCACGCTAGGTGCCAAGCGTTCGCAGCTTCCCGCCACACCTTTCAGCTGTCTTCTCCCTTTGCAAACTCAGGCTGCTCCCCGCCACCGGCGACGTGCCGCCCCCTGGCGGAAGGGACGGGGACTACAGTCCTCGGGTTCCTAGCCCCTTCAAGTTGTTGGGGACCTGGCTCTCTGCCCAGGTTGGTAACGCCTTTGGACAGTTTCCTCTGGAAATGAGTGAAGTCTGTGTTTGGGTCCTCGCACTACGCCTTCAGGCCACTTACCTAGGCAGAATCTTATTGAAGGCTGGAAACAGAACTTTGCTCCCTGTTGAGTAGCCAGAGATAACCTTGAACTTCACATCCCCCCCCCCCCCCCCCGCCTCCACCTTATGAGCGCTGGGATTAGCAGGCACCGTCTACTGAGCTACAACCTTAGTCTCTAGGGTTTATGTTGAAATGGAAAGTTTTGACATTCTAGACATCAGTTCGCTCCAAGTTGATCTATATATTTAATGAAAATTTTAGGGGAAACCTCAGGAAGAGTTGCAGGTGTAACCCAAAACGTCTTTTATGGTGGGGAGGATAGGGTTCAGCTATGTAGCTCAGGCTATCCTAGAACACATACTCCTACCTTGGCCTCCCCTGTGATGGCGTTTCAGTTGGTAAGTTTGTCCTAAAACGTCTGGAAAGGCAAATAAGTAGGCTGAATAAAAATAAGTTTGCAAAAGTTGCTGGGCTCATATTGTCTCAGCAGACAAGAGCGCTCACTGCTGTTCACGATGACGCCCAGAGGACCTGAGTTGAGTTCCCAGTCCCTATGTTAAGTGGCTCACAACCACGTGCGGCTCCAGCTTCAGAAACTCTACAACCTCTTCCGCCCTGTGTGAGTCCCTAGGTCACCCATACACACACACACACACACACACACACACACACACACCACACACACACACACCACACACCACACACACACACACACACACACCACACACACACCACACACACCACACACACCACACACACACCACACACACACCACACACCACACACACACCACACACCACACACACACACACACACACCACACACACACACACCACACACACCACACACACCACACACACACCACACACACACCACACACACACACACACACACACACCACACACACACCACACACACACACCACACACCACACACACACACACACACACACACCACACACACACACACACACACACACACACACACACACACACCACACACACCACACACACACCACACACACACCACACACACACACACACACACACACCACACACACACACACACACACACTTTTTATTTCGAGGCCAGCCTGGTCTACAAAGTGAGTTCCAGGACGACCAGGGCAAATGAAAAACCAATAAATAAGTAAATAAATATGTGCTTAAAATATTTATTATTGTGTGTATGATGATGGGGGGGAGTATACTCTGATTTTGTGGGGTCAATTCCTCAACTTTTACATGGTTTGTGGGGATCAAAGGCTCACACAGAAAGTACTTATGCACTGAGCCATCTTGCCAACCCCTTAAGATTTACCATGTAAATACAGTCATTAAGACGAGTGTGCGTTTGGCAGATGTACAGACACAAAAGTCAGTAACACAGAGAACTCAGAAACACACAAGCTCGACCAGCCCATCTGAGGAAGGGTCTGCCATAGGCAGGCTGGCATCACACTTGATGAGGATGCCCCTGAAGTGCCCATCTTATGCCTCCATCTGCCAGGCGTGGCCTTCACAGGTGTGGGCCAGCACAGCTGATTTGGGCAGGAAGGAGCCCAGGGCTTTGTGCTTGCCACCATCTGTGTGACATCCCCCAGGCAATTCATTTTCTTGAGAGAAACGCATACGTAGCACAATGCAAGAAGATTTTTGTGTCAAGCAGTACAGTGAAACAGATTAAGGGTAAGAAAAGGGCCTTAAGACCCTAGCGTGGGCAATGGATCTAAATATGAAACTTAACTGTAAACCATCTGGAGAAGACATAAGGGAACTCTACAAGAGGCTAGTCAGGTGAAGAGTCCAGAGACAGGGGTAGGGATGGGGGACAAAAATAAACTGTAGTTTAACAAAATTTCAAGGTTGGGGGGGGGGCGTCTATTAGTAAAGCCAAAGCCTAAGGACCTGAGTTGGACCCCTGGGTCCCACAGAGTAGAAGGAAAAAAATGTACTCCCACAAGCTGTCCTTGGACCTCCACACACATACATTCCCCTAAATACACTCAAAATAAATAAATGTAAAAATAAATTTTAAAGACTTTGAAGGCTGGGCACGATGGCTCACACCTGTAAAACAAGCACTTAGGAGGCTGAGGCAGGAGGATTGGCATCGACTTGAGGCCAGTTTAGGCTAGAGAGCTCAAGACTACAACACAGGACACTGTCTCAAAAATAAAACTTTTAGCTGGGCATGGTGGCACATGCCTGTAATCCCAGCACGTGGGGAGGCAGAGGCAGGTGAATGAGTTCCGGGCCAGCCTGGTCTACAAAGCGAGTCCAGGACAGCCAAGGCTACACAGAGAAACCCTGTCTTGAAAAATAAAAAAATAAAATCAAATAAAAATTTAAAAATAAAAACTTATCGAAGACCAAAATCATATGAAAGCAGGACTCACAGAGCTGGGCGTGGTGGCGCATGCCTGGTCCAGGAACTCAGGCAGTGGAGGCAAGAGCCTTTCCGTTCCATTCTTGGCCATGTAGCAAGCGTGAGGCCGGCTGCGGTACACGAGACCCTGTCTAGAAAGAGAGTGATAGAGAGATGGCTCAGCCCGGCGTGGTGGCGCACGCCTTTAATCCCAGCACTTGGGAGGCAGAGGCAGGCGGATCGCTGTGAGTTCCAGGCCAGCCTGGTCTACAAAGTGAGTCTAGGACAGCCAGGGACAGAGAGACCCTGTCTCAAAAAACAAACAAAAAAACAAAAACAAAAAAAAAGAGAGAGAGATGGCTCAATGGGTAAAGTGCATTCTGGCCAAGCCTGACGACCTGAGTCTGATCCCCAGATAGAAGAGAACCAACTCCACAGTTGACCTCTGACCTCACGGTGATGCGGTTGGCACATACATGCTCTCCTCCACTATACACTGTACACACATACACACACAATAAAATAACATGAATTATAAAGGGGGAGAAGATACGGGAAGACACAGCATGGGAGAATGTATCTGCAAATCACATATTCAATAAAAGATGTGTATCTAGACTATATGAAATTTCTGGGAACTGAAGGGTTTGAATCCCCTATGTCTCAGGGTGCCTGTAAGCCCAGCTCTCTGAAGATTTAGGCAGCAGGAACATGTTTCATGAAAACAAAGCAAAACCAAAGTCTCAATAAATAAAGTTAGAAAACAAACGCCCCACCTGGCAATGGTGGTGCACGCCTGTAATCCCTGCACTGGGGAGGCAGAGGCAGGCAGATCTCAAGAGTTCGAGGCCAGAGTAAGTACCAGGAGAGCCAGGATTACACAAAGAAAACCTGTCCACAAGAAGGAGGAGGAGGAGGAGGAAGAAGAAGAAGAAGAAGAGGAGGGGGAAAAAAGAACAGAAGAAAAGAAACAATTCAATTACAAAATAGCCAGATATCTTGGATATTACAGCAAGGAGACAAAAAAATAAGTACCTCACAAGATGTTCAATATCATCAGCCATTAGGGGAATGCACATTAAAACCACAGTGAGGCCAGGTGTGGTGGCACACGCCTTTAATCTCATCATTTGGGAGGCAGAGGCAGGTGGATTGCTGTGAGTTCGAGGCCAGCCTGGTCTACAGAGTGAGTCCAGGACAGCCAAGGCTACACAGGGAAACCCCGTCTTGAAAAACAAACAAAACAAAAAACCACAGTGAAAGGCTGGAGATGTGGCTCTGTTGGTAGAGTGCGTGCCTAGGTACAGGAAACACTGGGTTCCATCCCTGGCAAGGCATAATCAGAAGTATAGGCACCTGTAATCCCAGAACACAGGAGGCACAGGCAAGAGGGTCAGAAATTCAAGCTCATCCTCAGCTACAAGTAAGCTTGAGGCTCTGCTGAACCAAAAATAAATAAATAAATAACAATAAAAAATAAATAAATAAAGGAGGAGGAGAGAAAGAAGAAAAAAAAGAAAATCTTGACAATATCAACTACAGATGAAAATGCAGAAATATCAGGATCTCGTTTGCTAGATTTCTGAAAACGTGAAATGGGTTCAGGCATTTATTGTGCAGCTTTTCCCTCCAAATCGAACATTCTTAAAAGGAAGCTCTTTAAGACTAAGGAAGTAGATGAAACATACAAGGCTCAGAAAGTTCCTGAAACTAATAAAATTCATAAGGGGATTGATCTTAATAGAGCTAGTCCTCAGGCCTACCCGCAGGGCACACACAATAGATAGGTAGGTAGATAGATAAATTATCTCCTCTTGTCCTCAGTAGTTTATATACAATAGCCTAAAGTTGTAGAACCCAAGCTTCCTCCACAAGTCACAGTGAGCTCCAGGAATGCAGCTTTTGTAAGTCATCACCTATGCAAGATGGGCCTTCCAGTGACACAGCTGCCTTTGAGTCAACCATGCTCCTGAAAGTAACCCTAAGATGTTCATAGGTTCTCCGGGTTGGGCTCTGGTAGAATTATTTGGTTTGTGTGTGAACAGACATTTGTGTATATCTCCTTAGAAAAAGTTATCAAGGTATCATTCTAGAAAACACTTCTATAGTTTCTTCTAAATGACCTGAAAAAACAAAAACAAAAGTTCTGAACATTTAAAAGGTTTTACAGGAAGAGAGGCATGGCCATGCACATCTGTAATACCAGCATGCCGACAGGGAGGATTACAAGTGTCGGGCTGATAGCAGGCTACCAAGAAGAGACTTGATACCCTATGAGCATAAACAGAGGGAGGAGGTCCCTCTCAGTCACAGTCACAGGGGAGGGGAGTAAGGGGAAAATGGGGGGGGGGAATGGGAGAATACAAGGGATGGGATAACAATTTAGATGTAATATGAATAAATGAATAAAATATATTTAAAAAAATAAAGAATCTAAAGAAAACAAAAAACAAGTGTCGGGCTGGCCTGGGATGCACTATAAGGCCCCATCTCAAAGCCAGACAAAAACAACTACACCAGGCTGGGGCTGTATTGTGAGGTCCCGGGTCCAAGCCCTAGGACTGCGAGGCAACAAAACCTCAATGAAAGAAAAACCCGCACAGGAATGGTAGCAACGTCCGCAGCCGTTTTGCACTGAATAGCCCACAGCTGGAAAGGCCTAGATGTCTTTCAGGTAATAAATGATTAAAAAAAAACAAAAACAAAAACAAAACAAACCTGTGGACCATCCACCCACAAAACGTTACTCAGCAATGAGACTTGGGTCAAGGAGGCCTCCTGAGCTGTGAGATTACTAGTCACGGGGCTGCAAGCACAGCTCAGTTGACAAGGTACTGGCTGAGTGTGTGCCAAGCCCTGAGTTTGATTCCCCAGGACCCACATAAAATCTTAGGCTGAGCAAAGGGGGTGCTGTGCTTGTAACCCTGGTGATGGCGATATGAGAAGTGGAGACAGGAAGTTCCCTATGTGGGGGTCACTTGCCCAAGGTTTAAATAGGACAACGGATAGGCTTGGTGGACCAAAGACCTTTGCTGCTACAAGGTAACTTGAGGGCCCATTGTTTCCCATCACTCAGACTGAGCTGTTTTCAAAGCACGATTGTGCACACCTGTAACAGCAGTACTGGGGAGCTGTAGGGACCAGGAGGAGTTCCACTAGGTCAAGGCCCGCCAGGGAAACATTACGAGACCGGCTCCCAATATACCAACTAAACAAACTAACAAGCAAAAACAAACAAACAAACAAATGAAGCACACCACCACCTCCACTACCACCACCAAAATGCCCTCCTCCCTCACAAACCAATTAAACAATTGTAAATGAACATTCCATGACTCCAGTGCGGTGCCTTTCCTGGATGTTTAAAATCCTGTTTTACAAGCTGGATTGATGGTGGTGTGTGCCTGTTATCCCAAGACAGCTGAAAAGGAAGGATTCCTGTGGCTTCAAGGCCAGCCTGGGCTACACACAGGGACACCTTGTCTTAAGAAAACTGAAAATTAATTAACCAACCAACTACTGGGGACATATTTCAGTGGTAGCCTCCTTGTTTACTACACCTGAAGCCCTGGGTTCAATCCCTACCACTGCCAAGAAGGGGAAAAATACATACATACATACATACATACATACATACATACATGCATGCATGCATACACACACACACAGTTGGGGCCAGTAGAACGGCTCAGTGAGTAGGCACTTGGTGCCAAGGCTGATAATCTGAGACTGAATCCAGGGTTGCCAACTGCTGCAAGTTTTCCTCTGACCTTTACATGTGTGTTATGCCAAGCTCACACACATGCATGCAGACACACAAATAAATGTAAAAAAAAAATGAAATATCTACCTGGACTCTACAGTGGAAATCAAAGCTCTCAACCAGAACTCGGTGTTCATGTTTTGCTGCTGGGTGTTTTCTCCCCTCACTCTGCACTGTTGTATTTTTTGTTTGTTTGTTTTCCAAGACAGGGTTTCTCTGTGTAGCCCTGGCTGTCCTGGACTCGCTCTGTAGACCAGGCTGGCCTCGAACTCACAAAGATCCACCTGCCTTTGCTTTCCTAAGTGCTGGATTATAGGCGTGCGTCACTGCGCACAGCTCTCATCCACTTTTGTTAAACTGACAACCTCCAACAACTATCTCCAAACCTGGCACCAACAAACGTCCCCCCCCTTACTCTGTGTGTGTGTGTGTTCTTATGAATTCAGGGTATTGCACAGGCTAAGCAAGCACTCTCCCTCTTGAGCCACACCCCAGCCTCTCACTTGGAGACTGTATGCAATTGCTCCACTGCTGAGCTACATCAGTGCCTCATGGAAAGTTTCAGATAAACCAGGCATGGTAGAGCACACCTTTAATCCTAGCACTTGAGAGGCAGAGGCAGGCAGATCGCTGTGAGTTCGAGGCCAGCCTGGTCTACAAAAGCGAGTTCAGGACAGCCAAGGCTACACAGAGAAACCCTGTCTCGAAAAACCAAACCAAGCCAGGCGTGGTAGCACACGCCTATAATCCCAGCACTCGGGAGGTAGAGGCAGGTAGATCACTGTGAGTTCGAGGCCAGCCTAGTCTACAAAGCTGGTCCAGGACAGCCAAGGCTACACAGAGAAACCTTGTCTTGAAAAACCAACCAAACAAACAAACAAACAAAAAACAAAAAACAAAAAAACAAAAAAAACCCAAACCAAACCAAACCAACAAAAAAAAAAAAAAAAAGAAAAAAGAAAATTTCAGATAATAAAAGAGCAGCGGTCCTCAACCTTCCTAATGCTGTGATCCTTTCATACAGTTCCTCATGTTGAGGTGACCGCCCCAAAGCATTTCATTGTTACTTCATAACTGTAATTTTGCTGTTACGAATCATAACGCAAGTATCTGCATTTTTCCATGGTCTTTTTTGGGGTCACGACCCACTGAGCTAGAGGACGGACTAACCATTAAGAGTGTGCACTGGGCCAGGCAGAGCTGGCGCACGCCTTTAGTCCCAGCATAAGGGATCCTGTCTCAAACAAAACAAAACAAAAAAGGTGTGTACTGTTCCTACAGAGGACCTCAGTTTAGTTCCCACTGCCTGTAACTCCAGCTTCAAGGGCTTGCGTGCCCTCTTTTAGCATCCCTGGGCACCTGCACTCACAGGCACACACCCTCACAGACAGACACATTCACATAATTAACACTTAATAAAATAATCTCTACAAAGAGGAGAAAGGAAATCTGTGTTGATTCCATCTTTACTGCTTTTGGCTCCGGGCAAAATCATGAACCTTTTGTGTGGTTTTCGTTTGGGTTTTAGACAAGGTCTCAAATTGCCTGGGCGGGTTTTGAACTTCTGATCCTCCTGTGTCTACCTACTTCCTAACTACTAAGGCTGCAGGAGCGCATCACCACACCTGGCCGCCCTCCTTGGGCGCAAAGTCCCTGGCACGGTAGCAAAATGGCACTTCCTCCAAACGAAGTAAAAAAAAAAAATGTGTTGGGGCACCTGGAAGGCAGAGGCAAGAAGAAGACTGCCATGATTTCCACGCTAGTGAGTTCGAGGCCAGCCTGCGCTACAGTGTGTGAGACCGGTTCAAAAAGCAAGCAACTGGGAGGCAGAAGCAGGCAGCTCTCTGAGTTCAAGGCCAGCCTGGTCTACATTAGCGAGCTCCAGGCCAGCCAAGGCTATACAGTGAGTCTCAAGACAAAGCAAAACCATAACAGACGACAATAAAGAAAAAAGGAAGGGAAGAGGGAGGGAGGGAGGGGGGGAGGGATGGAGAGAGGGAGGAAGGAAACAGACTTCCAAAGAAAACCATGAAGGCACATGCCAAACTTTTACATCCCGAGTTCATCAATCTTGAGGAAGAGTCACTCCTGAATCTGCTTTTTAATTGTTTAAAACCACTTTCTGTCTCAATTACTTGTCACCAAGACTAGCCTTTCCTGACCCTCCTTCAAGTACCACCTTCAACTTTCTTTGGTTTATTTTTTCAGACCAGGCAGGTAGCCCAGGCTGGTCTAGAAACTGCTCCTAAACGCAGGAGTGCAGGATGTACCTGTCTGGGCATGCTTATATTGCTCGGTAACATAGGGTCTTACATTGTAGCCCAGGCTGGCTTTGAACAGCTGCCCCTCCTGCGTCCACTTCCCGGCCAACCAGAAAAAGTCTTCCATCCAAAAGAAAGCCTCAGTCAGACCCGCTTTCTAAATCACTGCGCGGTCACGCTTTTCCTTAAATCCCACCTTGTCCTGGAGAGTGTTATCACCTCTAACCCAGACGGGCTCCCTGGAGAAGGCGGGGCTTGGCCAGGAGAGGGCTGGGGAGCTGGGGACCCCCGCCCCCCTTTTACCAAGCCTCAGGTTGCACAGACACCACGTCACGTGACGCGCGTGTGCGGGTGCTCCCCGGGTCACGTGCACGGGCTTGGGGTGTGTGTGTCGGGGAAACCTTGCATTAGGTTGCGGGGTGCACTGGGTGGTGGTGGGGTCCCGGCGGGTCCGAGTCCAAGAGCGTGGTGGCAGCGGGAGCCGCGGCCGCGGTGGCGTTGGAGGGGGCGGCCCCGCGTCCGTGTCACGTGGTACAAGGCGGGCAGCCATCTTGCTACAAACACAAACAGAGAGGAGCGGCCGCCGCGGGAGCGCCAGCGCCCCCCCGAGTCTCCCCCCCCCCTTTGCCGCTGCCGTCCCGGCCCGCCGCGCGCCACCCGCCCGTCACCGCCACCACCGCGCCCGGGTCACCAACGCCCGGGGGGACCGGGAACCTCGCGCCCCCGGTAAGCTCTGCGAGCACCGGAGCAGGCCCGCCCCCGACGCCAGCGGCGGCCGCCCGGGAGCCTTTGCGGGCAGAAGCCGGAGCCGCCACCGCGCGCGGGCCCTCCTCCTTGAACATCTCGGTGGCCGGCGCGCCAGCCCTCCCCTCCGACCCTCCCCTCCCTCCTTCCCCGGAGCGGCCTGGGCTTGGTCTCCCCCGTCTCCGGTCCGGGCGGGAGTGGGAGGGGGAGGTGGAGAGGCCCCTGCTGCCCTTCTCTGTTCCTCAGGCGGGAGGACGAGGAGGGAGAGGGGACGGTGGCGGTCCGCGCGCGCCCCGCGCACCTGGCGCCCCTCCCTGAAGGGCACGCCGTCCTCCCGGCCCGCGCTTTCCCGCACCCCCTAAGTAACGGTCGCGTCTCCGGGGTCCCCCTCCAAGCTCCCCGAGAATGTCCCGCTCGGGCCGGGCCTCTCTGCTGTGTGGTGTGTGTGTGCGCGCGCCCCGACCTCCCCTTTTGGCGGTGTCCCCTCTTCCCTCTCCCTTCCCGGCCCCCCCACCCCCACTACGTGCCCAGCTCGGTTCTGGTAGCCGAACCGGGCCTGGGGGGGGGGGGGGTGTTGCACATCCAAGGGTTCCAGCACTTTGGCCAACATGGAAGCTTTATTCTGCCCGAGCACCTCGTCTTGGATCCTCACCTCGGTTTTAAGCGGCCACCTAAGTGCTTGGTCATCGAGGTCCCTCTTCCCTCCTCAGTTGTCCGGCCGCGTGAGACACCTGTCTGGCTGAGCTTGGGGCTGTTGGGCATCCCTGACCACCAGACCAGGCTCATCCCAGTCCATATGTCCCCGCTAGATGGGACAGCGGCAGGTCGCAGTTTGCCTAGAATTCTTTTTCTTAAATTTCTTTTTTTTTTTTTTCCAAGTTGAAAGACCCTTCTGTGTTCCGTCGCTCCCCCCCCCCCCCAACCCCCGACCGCCCTCCCACCCCCATCCCTTAGGCCCAATAGTTACTACAGTTCCCAAGCAGCTTGCCGTGCTATGCCTGGGACATGCTAAATAAATACTTGGTGGCCAGATCTTTCCTCCACCCACCGCCCCCCCCCCTTCCTGCTCACCGCTCAAAATGCTTCCCTTTGGGAGGGAAAAGCCCCTTCCCAGCTGCCATTGCCCCTCTAAGCTGGCAAGCCACTTTTCTGCTCAAAGCCCCCCAACCTATCTAGGACCACTTAAGTGTCTGGTTTGGTCTGACACCTACCCTTCCGACTATTCCCTTTGCAACCCCAGGCCAGCCAACCTTCCATCCCGGCTCAACTTTTATTTCACAGGCTATGCATTAGTATCCCCAGTTTGGGGAGGATTCGAGGGAGAAATTGGCTTTCTGCTTCCTCTCCATTGGTTGAGAGGCCTGGGCGTTGGAGTGTCCCACATGGGGATCCTAGTAAAATTTTACAGTGTGTTCATCTTCGTTGACTGGCTTTGTCAAGCTAATGGGTGCAGTGTAGTGGTTTGTGGGGATAGTGAGTGAGTAAGAGATTCCCCAAGTTGACCCTAGCCTTTTACATCTGTTTGGCATTGGGATGGGACACGCAGCTCATCCGTGAGATGGCTCAGCTGGTCAAGGCCCTTGGTTTGCAAGCCTGTTGACCAGGAGCCCACGTCAGGGTGGGACTAGAGAGCAGACTCCACAAAATTGTCCTCTAACCCTCCCCCACACAATACAATTATAATTTTAAAAAAAGAGAGAAAAGGAAAAACATCTCAGCTTTAGGTGAGAGAGGGTGACACAAAAGTTTGAGCAAGCATGAAGATGAGAGTTTGACCCAGGCACGGTGGCACCCGCCTGTAATCCCAGCACTCGGGAGGCAGAGGCAGTCGGAACTCTTGTGAGTTTGAGGCTAACCTGGTCTACAAAGCAAGTCCAGGACAGCCAAGGCTACACAGAGAAACCCTGTGTCGAAAAACCGAAGGGCCACGTGAATGGTAGGTGACCACAGTGGCCCGCCTGTCACTCCAGCTGTCCCAGGAGGCCAGGGAATCCCTTTTACAAGAAGGCTAGCTAGACTAGCCAAAACAGTCTCTCTGCGAGAGACCCTGCCTTAGTAAATAAGGTAGAGAGCAACTGCAGACACCCAACCACTACCTTAGGCTTTGCTCCATGTATACGTGTGTGTGCAAGTGCACATGTGAATTCAAGTGCATAGATGCACACTATACACACATGCAAAGCAAAAGTTCTAAGACAAATCTTGGCTTGGACGCCCAAGCCTGTCATCCAAACATTCAGGAAGCAGGAGGGTTGCCGTGCATTTGGGGCTAGCCTCGGGTACCTGAGACGTCCACACATCAGCCCAAAGTCTAAGAAGGAATCGCAAGCAGCTTCAGACTCACACAGGGAGGCTGAGCACTCAGGATGGATGGCTCCTGCCGCCTTACACGCCTCTGTCAGTCTTGGGTGTTGTTGAGGGTGTTAGGGTGCCCCGTCAGGGCAGCTGTAACGTTGTTTTCTATGTACTGGAGTCTCCCCACCTAGGCAAGCTGGCAGAAGGGATCAAATGAGGTAAAGCGTGAAAATGCTTTGAAAACTGTGAAGTCAATTCACAATTGCCAAGTGCTGGGGTTGTTTGTCACTGCCTCTCAGAGGAGAGCAAGGGGTAACTGCTGCCTTGCAGCTTATGGGGGCTTTTTGCCACTCCTCCTTGTGTGCGTGCAAGGTGTGTACGTGTGTGTGTGTGTGTGTGTGTGTGTGTGTGTGTGTGTGTGTGTCCGTGTGTCCATCTACCCTGGGAAGGTTACCTTCAACAGACTCAGTGGTTGGGTGATTGCTCAACTCTGGGGCACTTGGGGTTTTGAGTCTGCTAACAGTGGTACAGGATGTCGCCAAATTACATTGCTTTAGGTTGGAACAAAGTTTTGGGGTGGTAGAGGAAAGAAGCGTTGCCCCCAGTTGTGTGCAGCTCAGCGGAGGCTGGGAGCACCAGTGGAGCAGCCCAGGTCCCTCTAAGAATCTGCCAGCCCCAGCCCGCTCCTCCAGCAGGGGCGAGTCTTTTAAAAATCTCAAGAGAGGTGAGGTGTGCTGGGAGAGTTGAGGGTAGACTGTGGGGAGGGGGCCGTGTAAACCAGAGGTAGAAGGTGGGGGGCAAACTGGAATTTGCCTGAGAGGAAAAAGATCCTTAGCCTTGGCAGCCAGTAAAAGGTGAGGTGAGAAAGGATGCGGCCCTCACCTCCACCGCCCTCAGGTTTTTGCCATTAGGAAGGGATGCTGATGCTTGGCTTTGAGGGGTTGCAATGGGCAAACTTAGAGTTTGATTTTTTTTCCTTTCATGTTTTAGATTACATTGTGTGTGCGCACATGTGTGCATGTGCACAGACATGTCCTATGGTGTGGGGGGGGGCGGGGCATCAGGGGGACAGCTTAGCTTGAAAGAGTTGGGTCTCCTTCCACCATGTGGCTCCTGAGCATCAAACTCAAGTCGTCAGGCCTGGCCACTAGCTCCTTTTTCGGCTGCATCATTTCACCAGCCTGGTGCTGTTGTTTTTATCTGTTTGTTTGTTTTTTGAGACAGGGTTTCTCTGTGTGGCCTTGGCTGTCCTGGACTCACTTTGTAGACCAGGCTGGCCTCGAACTCACATCGATCCGCCAGCCTCTGCCTCCTGAGTGCTGGGATTAAAGGCGTGCGTCACCACGCCCAGCTGCTGTTGCTTTTTTAATCTATTTTTTTCCCCAGGACTTTGAATTTTCTCAGGGGACAGTGTGACGAGGGGACCCTTTCCTTGCTGCGAGGGTCATGGGAGCATGCGCGTGGCTTTTCTTGTTTTAAGTGCTGCTGTTCCCTCTTTTGTCATTGTCGGCATCTCAGTCCCCCTGTCTCCACCTGGCCACATGCCTGATTGATGGGGTGCTGGGGATTGAACCCAAGGCCTTGTCCGAGCTCGGCAAGCATTCTCAAGTGAGCCGCATCCCAGCCCGCCATATACTTGTTGTGCTGTGCTGTCCTGTGGATTGTAAGGTCGCCCGCAGCATCCCTGGTCTCCCTTCTGTTCTGCCTGAACTGGCTGCAGTCACTGTCCATATTCCTCAGGGAGCAGAGAGTCTCCCGCAGCCAAAAGCCCTCGGCTTCAGGCAGCATGCAGGGCAGAGACCTACTTGGTGGCATGGGTAGAAACCACACAGTGGACTGCCTGCTGCTTCCTGGGCCCCTTCAGCGTGAGGAAGAAGCCCAGGGCCTCCCAGTTCCTGGCACTAGGCCTTTTCTCTGGCTGGTTTGCAGGCCGTAGAGCTTCATTCTTTCCCTGGGGCCTTCTCCTGCCTCTGCGGTGGCTCCGCATTGTCAATGCTTCCCTCTCCACCACCCCTTTTTAAATTAAGGGTGTCCGTCAGTGCATTCAACAACAACACCCCACCCTCACCTAGTGTGTTGGGGCAGCACACACGTGTGCTCCTTAGCATGCACGACGAGGTCTGGGGGTCACTTGTGAGAGTTGGCTCCCTCGGGCTTGGCAGCAGGTGCCCTCACCAGGCTGCGCTGTACGGCAGCCCACCTCTCCTTACTCTTTCCAACCAGGGCAGCTCCACGAAGGGCGGGAGGATGAAAAAAGGTGAGGGTGGGGCACCTCCTCTGACCTCCCCTCCTGGGCAGCCTTCCCACACTGCCAAGACCAATGCTTTATCTACTAGCAGGAGCTGAGAAGGTTCCAGATGGGGCGCTTTGTTTGGAAGGGGGAAAGCTTGCATATGAAATATTTAGTCCCCACAATGGCTTTTCCCCCCTAAAGCCTTTGTGTATGAGCGTGTGCAAATGAGTGTGTGAAGACCGCAGGTTGATATTTGGTATATTTTTGGTTGTGTATCTTGTTGCTTTCTTAATCTTTGTGTATATGCACATGTGAGTGTGCACACACATGGAGGTCAAAGGACAACCTCGGGTGTTAGTCCTTCTGCCTTGGTTGAGACAGGATCTTTGGTTGGAGGCTTCATTCATCAGGTTGACTGGTCCATGAGCTCCCAGAGACCCTCCTGTCTCCACCTCCCGTCTCCTTGTAGGAATACTGTTTATCTTTATATGGGGCCTCGGGATCTGAACCCGGGTCCTCATGCTTGTGCAGCAAGCACTTTACCCACTGAGCTATCTCCCCAGCCGTCCACTAAAGCCTGGAGTTCACCAGTTTGGCTAGCTCGAATGGCCAACGAGCCCCAGGGATGTTCCTCTTCCTACCTCCCTGGTGACAGGGTTATAGGCAGGAACACTTGCCTTCCTTGTGAATGGAAGAGGGCTTGAACTCAGGTCCTGGCGTCTTTGCAGCAAGCACTTCTGTGACTGAGCCCTGTACCCTGCCCTACAGAACGTTTCTTGTTTTTGTTTTAAATAAATATTAGGGTTGGAGCTCAGAGCTTGTATATGCTAAGCGTACCCTATACCACCAGGCTCACTCTAGCTTTTTGAGTGCTGTAGGAGGCTGGAGAGAAGGCTCAGCTGGGAAGTGCACACAGGACTCTGCAAGGACCTGACTCTGGTTCCCCATGTCAGGTGACTCACAGCCACCTGTAACTCTAGCCCTAGGGCAGCCAACACCTTCTAGACTCTGGACACCTACATTAGGGCACATATTATCACACACACACACACAGCATGCCCAAACACATACACATAATTAAGAAATAAAAATAAAATGATTGATGTAAGCCAGGCATGGTAATGCATGCCTATAATCCCAGCAAAAGGATTCCCTAAAACAAAAAGTAAAATCTACCACTGTGGTCACTGTTTTCTTAGGTTTTTTTGTTTTGTTTTGTTTTGTTTGTTTGTTTGTTTGGTTTGTTTTGTTTTTAAGATTTGTTATATATAGTGTTCTGTCTGCAAGTACTCCTGTGTGCCAGAAGAGGGCATCAGATCACATTATAGATGGTTGTGAGCCACCATGTGGTTGCTGGGAATTGAACTCAGAACCTTCGGACCAGCAGCCAGTGCTCTGAACCTCTGAGCCATCTCTCCAGCCACCCCCCCCCCCCAGTCATTCTTTAGGTGTGCAGTTCTATGGTGTTAATACATTTACAGTATTGTGCAGCCGTCACCACTGATATGCCCACACCTTTCCCTTGTGCCCAGCTGAAGCCCTGGACCCATTCAGCGTTTGCCAGCTCTACCTAAACCCCAGGTCTTTGATTCTTGACCTGTCCCAACCACTGGCTCCTCTGTGAGAATCATCCTGCAGAGCTTATGTTTATTGTCCCGTTTCCCCCCCCCCCAGTGCTGGGAACTGAACTCTGGTCCTTTAGATGAGCAGCAAGCACTCTCAACTGCTGAGCCACCTCTCCAGCACCAGATCCCTCTGTTGGCACTGCTAGCCAAGTGCCCGACTGCTGAGGGACATCTCCAGCCCCTTTCCTTTTTTTTTTTTTTTTTTTACGATTTATTTATTATATATACAGTATTCTGCCTATGCGTATGCCTGCAAGCCAGAAGAGGACATTAGATCTCATTGCAGGTGGCTGTGAGCCACTGTGCGGTTGCTGGGAATTGAACTCAGGACCTTTCGAAGAGCAGCCAGTGCTCTTAACCTCTGCGCCATCTCTCCAGCCCCACAGCCACTTGACTTTTTTGTTTTGTTTCTCCTTGGGCTGGGAGCGGTGGAGCTGAACTTCTCATCCTTCCGCACCTACCACCTGCGTGCTAGGATTACAGGTGTGCACCAGCACATCTGGTGCATTTATGCAATGCTGCGGTCAAACCCAGGCCTTTGCGTATGCTAGGCAAGCACTCTGCCAGCTTAGCTACATCCCCACGGCCCAGACTGCAGCTGTTTTACTTAGCATCGTGTCCTCAGGCGCCGCCTAGTCCCAGGTCCCCTCAGGCTGGGAGTGTAGAAAGTGAAGACACCCGCCTCACCCTGGCATAGGTGTCTCCAAGCACTGACAGGTAGATTCCCAGGTGCTGCAATTCTGGGTCACCCCATTGTCTGCCATGGCGTCTCGATTTAGCTTTGGGGAGACCCTCTTTCTGAGGCTTCTCTGGTGGAAACTCATCTTCCTTCCTCTAGACTCCTAGTGTCCTGCAACGGATGGGGACTGCAGAGGCACACTGGTCCAGCCAGCAATAGGAACCCACGCACACCCCCTGGACACTGCCTGCCCTTCCTCCTCTACTCCGCCCTTGCTGGATGAGCCCCCGCCTAAGAGTCTCCTACCCAGGCCCCTGAAGGAACCTGCCCCTGCTGGCACCACTGCTGCCTCATCAGCCGTAGAGACTGAACTTGCCTCTTCCCATATGGTAAGGGAGCAGCTGCCCAAGATCCCTGTCCGCACTGTGACCTTTTCTCTGAGGGGGGGGGGGGGCGAAGGAGTTCAGCCTGGGGTGCTTTAGAGATGTCAGCTGGTTCCAAAGTTTCTTGGGCTACTCTCCAAAATGGACCGTGTCCTCTCTAAAACATAAGTGACCCTTGTGTTTTATTTTTGGAGACAGGATCTCGTGTAGTCCAGGCAGGCCCTGAACTTGTATGTAGCCAGAAATGGCCTTAAATTTCTGAACCCCCTGTCTCCATCTCCCAAATGTTTGGGATCAGAGGCAGGCGCTGTCACTCTTTGTCTCTGTGGTGTCGAGGACAGAACTTTGGGCTTCACATATGATAAGTAAGCCCACCACCAGCTGAGCTACACATACTGTTTCTGAAACAAGGTCTTAGTATGTGTCCCACGTTGGCTTTGAACTTGCAATGCCTCTGCCTCTGCCTCCTGAGTACTGGGCTGACAAGCACAGGCACCACCATGCCTGGTCCTGATGCCTTGGTGCTGAAAGCCGGCACTGTAGTCTTTGCTCTGCTGCCTACCTCAGCCACCCGCTGAGAGCACCACTGACCAAGGGCCACCGCCGCACATCTATCCCGAGTCACTGTACCCAGCAGCTGTGGGCCACAGGTTGGGAGGCCATCTGACTCACTGGGGTGACCATCCTCTTCTTCCTCTTCTCCCTAAGGACCTTTCCCAGATGTGAACGTCTCTGCCAGGCACTACTAAGAAGACTCTAGCTAGTTGCTTGGGGATTCTGGTTCAGCCCTGCCCAGCCCCTTCCAGAAGAGAGAGCCCTTGCTTCCCCAGGCAAGACTGTCAGGTGAGTGTTGGCCACCAGAGGGCGCCCCACGGAGCCAGAAGGGGTTGAGGCTTCCTTGTTCCCTCACTCCTCCAGGACTCTCCCTACCCTGACTTGACTTTGGTTAGCTGGGGTGTGAGTGATCACGTGTCTGGTGTAGGTGATTTCTCCAGTGCCAGAGCAGCTCACCATCTAGATGGAGGCCTGTCACTGGCCCTGCAAGGTGCTGGCCCCGTGACAGCTACAGAGGCTTACTGATGGCCTTGTCTGTGGCCCTACAGGTACGTGGACAGTACACGCCTGGTCCTCCCTCCTCCACTCATCTTTAACCTCTGAGAAGCATCCCAGCTCCACGATGGCAGCAGAGACACTCAACTTTGGGCCTGAGTGGTAGGTTGCTCCAGCTCTGGCTGATGGGAAATGGCTGGGGCAAAGGGGAAGGGCCATGTGGACCTCTGCCTCCCATCTTCCTGTGCCTGTTCTAGGCTAAGGGCCCTTTCGAGTGGTGGCAGCGTGGCCTCTCCGCCCCCATCTCCTGCCATGCCCAAATACAAGCTGGCAGATTACCGCTATGGGCGAGAGGAGATGCTGGCCCTCTACGTGAAAGAGAACAAGGTAAGGCTTAGCGGTGAAGCACAGCTGCATTGCCCATTTGCCTTACCAGTGGGCTTGCCTCTGAGTGTTTCTAGTGTTGGGCCTCCTGCCCCATCACAGGTCCCGGAGGAGCTACAGGACAAGGAGTTTGCTGCGGTGTTACAGGAGGAGCCACTGCAGCCTCTGGCCCTAGAGCCTCTGACTGAGGAGGAGCAGGTGGGGCTGGGCCCACATCGGCCTAGGGTGGGGAAGGGTGAGCTGGGCTTGGGAAGATGGGGCTGCCTGGGTGATGGGTCCTCACTGCCGTCCCTGGCTCCCTCCTCAGAGAAACTTCTCCCTGTCAGTGAACAGTGTGGCCGTGCTGAGGCTGATGGGGAAAGGGGCTGGGCCCCCTTTGGCTGCCACCTCCCGTGGCAGGGGCAGCACACGGAGCCGAGGTAGAGGGTGACTCCCCATGTGTTCTAGGGGAGGAGGTGGGCAAAGTTGTAATGAGAGGTGCTGAGGATATAGGGGGATACTGGCAGATCCCAAAGCCAGATGTGACCTCTCTGCCTTCAGGCCGCGGCCGCGGCGACAGCTGCTTTTACCAAAGAAGCATTGAGGAAGGTGATGGGGCCTTTGGACGCAATCCCCGGGAGATCCAGCGAAGCCAGAGCTGGGACGACAGGTGGGGACGGAAAGAAGGAGGGTTGCAGGCAGAACAGAGAAGTGGGGGGCTGAGCTGATAGTTGGGGTGTCTTTAGAGAGATGAGAGACACCCACCAGCCCAGCCCTGATGAAAGCCCTCTGCGTCCTGCCTGTCCTTTTCATTCTGTTCGTGTGGGGCCCTGTTGGGGGCATCATCCCCACCCTGATGTCCCTGCCTCAGCGCAGAGGAGATGGTTTGTGTGTTTGACCAGCACCTTTCTTCCACAGAGGTGAGAGGCGGTTTGAGAAGTCTGCAAGGAGGGACGGAGGTATGAAAGAAAGTGCTGACTGTGTGGGCCAGTAGGGTAGGGAGGCAACTGAGGTGGGGCTCCCAGGTAGAGGGTGGGAGAGAGACAGGAACATGCTGTCTTGAGGTTCTTCCTGCTTACTGTTTGTCTCCCCCATGCCAGCACGATCTGGCTTTGAGGAGGGAGGGGCTGGCCCGAGGAAGGAGCATGCGCGCTCAGACAGTGAGAACTGGCGCTCACTCCGAGAGGAACAGGAAGAGGACGGCAGCTGGAGAATTGGGGCGGGACCGCGGCGAGATGGTGATCGCTGGCGTTCCACCAGCCCTGGTAAGATGGGGCAAGGTGGGCTCAGGGGCTGCCCCTGTGCTGACCTAGGCTAAAGGAGAGAGCCGATACTGGGGAAGGGGGTGGCCGATCATGTTTGGAATGAAAAAATCTCGGGGAAAGTCCTGCTAGTTGAAGGCAGCTTCTAGTTTGGCTGGATACTAGGTTTTGGTTTTTGCTTTTGCTTTTGTTTTCCTTTCCCCTTGGACACCTTTCTCTTTCAGATGGTGGTCCCCGCTCTGCTGGCTGGCGGGAACATGGGGAGCGGAGGCGCAAGTTTGATTTTGATTTGCGAGGGGAGCGCGGAGGGTGTGGTGAAGAGGACGGGCGGCTTGGGGGAGGCAGCGCTCACCTCCGGAGATGCCGGGGGCTTGATGGCTTTGAAGACGACAAAGATGGGCTCCCAGAGTGGTGTCTGGATGATGAAGAGGAGGAGATGGGCACTTTCGATGCCTCCGGGGCCTTCCTGCCTCTTAAGGTACCCATCTCAGGGACTGATTGGGGTTGCTGGAAGCTGTCCCCCAGTGGCCCTGGAACTGCATCCACTCTGTCCTTTCCCCCACAGAAGGGTCCCAAGGAACCTATTCCCGAGGAGCAGGAGCTGGATTTCCAGGGCCTGGAGGAAGAGGAAGAGGAGCCTTCAGAGGGAGTGGATGGCGAGGGGCCTGAGGCAGGTGGGTGAGCCCTCAGCGCTTTGCAGGGAGGCGGCCTGACAGTCATGGGCTGGCGCAGATAGGCAGAGAGATGTGTTGCCAGCCTGGGAACTGACTGCCTGAACCCAGTACAGGTCCCCCGTACCCTGTAAAGTCAGGACTGGTGAGAGGACTTGGCAGGTGAAAAGTGTTTGCTGCCAAGCATTGCGGCCTGAGTTCAATCTCTGGGCCCACGTGATAGAAGGAAGGAAAACCAGTTCTGCCAAGTTGTCCTCTAACCTGCAACATATGTGGCATGTGTGTGTACATGTGGGGGTCTCGGAGAGGGGCCTTTATCAGGTGTAAACAGAATGACCTTTGGAGTCCCTTGGGAGCTCTGTGGAGCCTGCAGGCGCCCACACAGCCCCTCCCCACATGTGGGTCCTAGCACATCTTCCGAGCGTGTCTGGGAACCCGTGTGCTTAGCACACATTAGTGTTTAGTTCTCGCATCCATGCTTCGTACATGGCTAGGGAGTTAGAGTTAGAAAGGAGAGACTCCCTCCCCAAGGTCTTGGAGCTGCCCATGGGAGCTTTGTGCTAGCTCACAGGTTTTGTTTTTATTGTAATGTGTATAAATGCACACGGCAGGCATGTGCCACAGTGTATGTGGGCAGGTCAGAGGACAGCCGTGGGAACAGGTAAGTCCCCTGCCTTTTATCTTGTTTAAGGTGGGGTCTCTGTACCAAGCTAGGCTTACAAGCCTCTGGAGAATGTCCTGTCTCTGCCTCCCACGTCTCCATATTGAACCTGGGGTTACAGACATAGCTACCACATGTGGCTTTTGTGTAGATTGTTGGAATTTCACTTCCGGTTCTCGTGTTAGTGTGCGCTGAGCAACTCCTTAGCCGCATCCCCTTCGCTTTTGAGTTCTGGTAATCATCTGCTTCTTCCAGGTGGGAAGGAGGTGACCCCATTGCCTCCTCCAGAGAAGTCTAGCTCCCCATCGTCACTGCCTGCCTTGGGCCCTCTCTGGACCACAAATGAGGATGGCGATGAAGCAATGGAGAAAGAGCTTCCCCCGGCTGAAGGTAGACTGGCGGGAGCTGCTGCAAAAGGGAGTGCCAGGGCGTGGCACTGAAGTGGGGTGGTAGCAAGAGCCTGTTCTCCTAGCAGGTACAGGGCCATCTTGTCCTTTTCTCTCTGTCCCTCTCTACTTCACATCTCTTCTCCCAGGGGATGAGATGAGGGGACTGTCTCTGAGTCCCGGAGTCGGCTCACCTCCTGGCCCCCCTGGAGACCTAGAAGATGAAGAAGGCTTGAAGCACTTGCAGCAGGTTTGGGATGCCTGTGCATGCTCAGGGGACCTCCGCTCCAGGTCCCACATGTCCCCGATCTGCCTGACACGGTCCCTGGCCTGCCCTCTGAAGCCCAGCCTCCTCAGGCGGCTCAGACTGGCCTCTCTTTGTGGACTCCCAGGAGGCAGAGAAGCTGGTGGCCTCGCTGCAGGACAGTTCCCTGGAGGAGGAGCAGTTCACCGCTGCCATGCACACCCAGGGCCTACGCCACTCCACAGCCGCCACTGCCCTTCCCCTCAGCCATGGCGCTGCCCGAAAGTGGTTCTACAAGGACCCACAGGGGGAAATCCAAGGTAGCGGTGGGTAGCAGGCTGCTGGGAACTGCCTTGATCAGGCGGACTTGAGTGTGCTCTCTGACCGTGCCATGGCTGCCTCCTAACCCTTCTCCAACCCTGTGCCAGGCCCTTTCACCACCCAGGAGATGGCTGAGTGGTTCCAGGCCGGCTACTTCTCCATGTCACTCCTAGTGAAAAGGGGCTGCGATGAGGGTTTCCAGCCTCTGGGAGAGGTGATCAAGATGTGGGGCCGTGTGCCCTTTGCCCCCGGGCCCTCGCCACCCCCGCTGCTGGTGAGCACTGTCTGCTCCGCAGGCTGCAGGGAAGGCCAGTGGGGGCAGCAGCAGGACCTCGTGTGCTGGGCGTGCTCCTGCTGGGCACACTCACACAGGCATGCTCTGACCTCCTGCAGGGGAACATGGATCAGGAGCGGTTGAAGAAGCAGCAGGAGCTGGCTGCGGCGGCCCTGTACCAGCAGCTGCAGCACCAGCACTTTCTGCAGCTGGTCGGCAGGTATGGGGAGCTTCGGGGCTTGCTGTGGGCAAGGCAGTGGGTCTGGGTGGTCCACCTCTGAGCCCAGTATGTCTGTAGCCGCCAGCTCCCGCAGTGTGCGACGCTCCGGGAAAAGGCAGCTATGGGGGACCTGACGCCGCCGCAGCAGCAGCAGCTCACTACGTTCCTGCAGCAGCTCCAGGCTCTCAAAACCCCCAGGTCTGGTGTGTGGGTGTGGGTGTGTGCGTGCGTGCGTGCGTGCGTGCAGCTGTGGGCTGGTGTGAGATAGAGAGGAGGAGGGCAGACTACCAGTGAGTGCAGTGTCCTGAGAGCAAGTGGTTTGGTTTGTTTCTCAGAGGTGGGGACCAGAACCTGCTCCCGACGATGAGCCGGTCCTTGTCGGTGCCAGATTCGGGCCCCCTCTGGGACTTACATACCTCAGCTTCATCACAGTCAGGTGAGTGGCTAGCCTGCCCCCATGCCACCTCCTGGTCCCTCCCCTGCCCCCCACCTCCACTAACAGTGGTTCTGCTTCCTATCTGTGGGTGGTCTCTTGGGCCTGGGCCTGGGCCTCTGCAGCTGCCTTTCCCTCCTGTAGGTGGTGAGGCCAGTCTTTGGGACATACCAATTAACTCTTCGACTCAGGGTCCAATTCTAGAACAACTCCAGCTGCAACATAAAGTAAGTAGCAAGCTGACCTGGCGAGGCCTGGGTGCCACAGCCTCCCAGCTCCCTAACATCCTCCTCACCTCAGTTTCAAGAGCGCAGAGAAGTGGAGCTCAGGGCCAAGCGGGAGGAGGAGGAGCGCAAACGCCGAGAGGAGAAGCGCCGCCAGCAGCAGCAGCAGCAGGAGGAGCAGAAGCGCCGGCAAGAGGAGGAAGAGCTCTTCCGGCGCAAGCAGGTTCAAGTCCCACCTGTCTCCTGGGGGCTGGACTGCTGCTGGGGCCACCTGGCCACCCTCACCCATTATGTCCCCACCTAGGTGCGGCAGCAGGAACTGCTGCTAAAGCTGCTACAGCAGCAGCAAGCAACGAATGTCCCTGTGCCCCCTGCACCCAGCTCCCCACCCCCACTCTGGGCTGGCCTATCCAAGCAGGGCCTATCCATGAAGACCCTGCTTGAGCTGCAGATGGAAAGTGAGCGGCAGCTACACAAGCAGCCTGCACCCCGGGAGCCCCTGCGGGCTCAGGCCTCCAACCACCGAGTGGTGAGCAGCAGCCCAGGGAACCCCTCCAGTGTAGCTTCTGGGATCACAAGGGAGGTGGGGGGGGTCCCCTCTCCCAAGCCTTTACCTCATCCCCTCTCCTTAACTTCCAAATGAGCCTCCTGCCTAGACATCCAGGGTCCCATTGTAAAGCTCTCTGACTTCCTGCCGTTCACAGCAGCTTGGGGGCTTGGGCACTGCCCCTCTGAACCAGTGGGTGTCTGAAGCTGGGCCACTGTGGGGCGGGCCAGACAAGAGTGGGGGCAGCAGCAGTGGCAACCTAGGACTCTGGGAGGACAGCCTCAAGAGTGGCGGGAGCCTGGCCCGAAGCCTGGGCCTAAAGAACAGTCGGAGCAGCCCATCGCTCAGGTGGGTGAGACGCCTGCTTAGCTGGGGCCTACCAGGGAGGGAGGGATGCTGAGCTCCTGGGCTCATCTGTGACCTTTACCTCCCCACCCGCCTCAGCGACTCATACAGCCACCTGTCAGGTCGACCTGTTCGCAAAAAGACAGAAGAGGAGGAGAAGTTGCTGAAGCTGCTACAGGGCATCCCTCGGCCCCAGGATGGCTTCACCCAGTGGTGTGAGCAGATGCTGCACACCCTGAGCACCACGGGCAGCCTGGATGGTATGGAGGCACTCCTTGGGGGGCCATGTTGGCACTAGGGACTTGAGACCTGTCTGGCAGGACTGACTGTCCCCTCCGCATAGTGCCCATGGCCGTAGCGATCCTCAAGGAGGTGGAGTCCCCCTATGATGTCCATGATTACATTCGTTCCTGCCTGGGGGACACGCTGGAAGCCAAAGAATTTGCCAAACAGTTCCTGGAGCGGAGGGCCAAGCAGAAAGCCAGCCAGCAGCGGCAGCAGCAGCAGCAGCAGCAGCAGCAGCAGCAGCAGGTGGAGTCTTGTGGGACTTGGGAAGGCAGGATGCCCAGGACTCTCCTGACTCTGTTCTCTTGCCTTAGGAGGCCTGGCTGAGCAGCACCTCCCTACAGACAGCCTTTCAGGCCAACCACAGCACCAAACTGGGCCCTGGGGAGGGCAGCAAGGCCAAGAGGCGGGCACTGATGCTTCACTCCGACCCCAGCATCTTGGGTAAGCGTTGTGTGGCTGGGGAGTTCTGCTCACGGCCGCCCTTCCCCCCAGGCCACACGGGACCTGGGTGGGCTCATCCTCACTTCTCCTCTGGCTTCAGGGTACTCCCTGCACGGCCCTTCTGGTGAGATCGAGAGCGTGGATGACTACTGACCAGCCTGTCCTACCAGCCCCCTGGGCTTAAGACTTGGGTGGCGGCGGCAGCATGGACCCTTGGGTCTCCAGCCTGCAGGCTCCCAGCAAGGAGCAGAGGAGGGATCGAGCGGGGCAGGGTCCCCAGCACTTGTTACAAACCACACGATGCACCTTAACTCACCCACCACGAGGCACTTTACAGATAGGGGAGGGGGCTTCTCTTTTTCTCTTTAATTTTAAACGTTAGGAGAGACAAAAGTGTCATTCAAAAACTAGACTGTAGACCCTTCACCCCTTTGGGGATAATGGGTGTGACGTTGGAAGGTCCACAGAGGTTTGGTTTCGGTTTTGGGTTTTTTTTTGTTTTTGTTTTTGTTTTTTTTTTAGAAAAAATATGAAAAATAATGAAAAAAAAAGTTAGGCTGAAAGGAAAAAAAAAAATCACACTGTTATTTTGGGCCAGTGGGCACCGGGCCCCATGGAACTGTCCTGCCTGGCTCCCCTGAGGCTGCACTGACCCTGCTGCCCCCAGAAGGTGGGTCATTGGGGTAACTGGAAGCTGGGTGCTGGCAGTTTGCACAGCGAGGCCCTCTCCAGAAGCCCTGCCCGCTGGACCCGCTGTGAACAGCTCCCTGTGGCAGTTACTGTGGCAAGTGTCCTGGTAAGAGGGCCAGAGTTGCCCCTTGCTTCAGCTGCTTTGGGAGGAACGTTGCACAAATTGGACGAGCTGCCTCAGCTCCCTCTCCCTTGACCCCCTAAACAGCCTCCCACACGGGCTGAGGGGAGCTGAGGAAGGACCTGTCAGTGCCAGCCTGTCAAAGGAGGGTCTGACCTCAGGCTGCTGAGGGGCTGCCCCCACTGCTGCCATTTCGGGGACAGCCTGGGTGTGACGCTGAAAGCCCAGCTCCCTGCCTTTGCCACATGAATGTATTCTCTGGCCCCCAAGCCCATCACGCCCCCTGAGAAGGGACATAGCCCTTCCTCCAGGAGCTGGACACCACCTCCTCCCGTCATTATGGCCGAGTCCTTGCCTGTGAGTGAGGGAAGGGCACTGAAAGGTGGCTTGGGGCTGAACCTGTGGTGGTGGGGCCATCGTGGGAGTCGTCCCCCCCTGCAGCCAGCTGTGTGGGAAGCCGACCACACCTGACCCCTCCATTGACCAAATGGGAGAGGAGCGAGCAGCCCTCTCTCTCCTCCGTGTGTGTCCATGTTGGGTGGGTGTGAGGCTGGAGGTGGAGAGATCCTGTGTCCTGAGCTGGGGCTGCCTTGCCTGTTGCTCACCGACTTCACTCCTAGGCCCCTGCCTGGACTTGTCTCCATCGCTGGTTGGTTTTTGTTTTTGTTTTTGTTTTAATATACTCTGTTAGTGAAATCTCCCATTGATCCCATTGCTCAGATGCAGTATTAGGGCGAGACCGCCACTGCCTGCCCTCCATGAATGTATTTCTCCTTTCTGCCCTGGGGAGTGGGGAGCGGCCTGTTCTTCTTTCCCATCTGTCCCCAGGGAGATGACCTTTGGCTTTTGTTTTTGTTTTCACTTTTTCTTTTCTTTTCTTTCTTTCTTTCTTTCTTTTCTTTTTTTTTTTTTTTTTGCACCAAAGTGGCAACTGGGTCAGTGTTGGGGTAAGGCTGGCTCTGGGTGGAAGGGCCCCTCCACCTGCTTCTCCCTGGTTTTGACAGTGTTAGCGTCTGTGAAAAGACAATATTCTCTCTAAAGCAATAAGGGGGTGATGGGCCAGGGGGAAATGTCTTGCTGCTGCTGGCCCCCAGCTCCCCTTCCCTCTTGCCATTCCGGTGGCGTTGGAGGGGTGGGAGAGACTCCTGTTGTGACTGAATGTAACCCACCCTGCCCCTGCCACAGCCAATGCAGGGGAAGGGGGGACACTTGTCTCTTCCTACCCCTCCCCCAGCTAAAGAGACTTTGAACTTGGGGGCCCATGAGCCTGGAGAGGCCTTAACCCTGTGAGGAAGTGTAGGGGGAGCCCTCTCCCACCCCATCCCCTCTGAGAGTGGTCAATGTTTACAAGCCCTGAGCCCCTAGCCCAGGGACTCAGACATCCCGCCCCATCTGAATCCTTTCCTCCCCATCCCAGTCTTACCAGGCCCTAGCTGCTCCACCCCCCTCTTGGGGTTCAGGGTAGTGTAGGTGACCTGTGTGTCCCAGTTTACCCTTCCCTTTACCCTGTGTGATTTCCCTAATACCTGCTCTTGTAAATATTCCCAATAAAACTTGGTGTGTTCTCCTGGCCCACCTCTGCTTTTTGTGGTACTAAGCTGGGGCAAGGGCACAGCTGGGTGGGGAACTGCTGGCCTCAGCCATATGTAGAGCGAGAATGGGAGGAGCCTCACCACTGCCTGCTTTCTGGGCAGGGAAAAGGACATCAAACAAGTAGACTAGATACAGAGTTGGAAGTGGTTCCTTTATGGAAAAACTGAAAATATAATAAAAATTAAAATAAAACCAGTTAAAAAAAGCCAGCCCCTGGAGTTTCCACCTCTTGCCTCTGGCCCTCCAGAGGGGTGGGGCCCTGGCCCCAGGGCAGCGAAGGGTTAGGGCTTGCTTGCCCTTCCTCTTCCCCATTCCATCCCCGACTTTCATCTCCACAGTGGGGGCCCCCCTCCCCGGGAGGAACCAAACCTGGGTATGGGAGCAGGAACCCAAGGCCCTGTAGCCCAGGGAAGGGAGGCTTGGCATGTGTACCCAGCCCCAAAGCTCCGGGCCTGTAGTGTGGGCATGGGCAGGGCTGCTCCCTGCCTGGGCCCATCTGGGGTGGGGGGATTAGTTCCAGATCTTGAGGAAGGAGTCCCAGGAGCCTGTGGCCACAGCCATCCCATCATCTGTGACCCCAAGGCAGCTCACACGGTTGTCGTGGCCAGCGAGGACACCTAGGAAAGAGAAGGATGTAAGAACCAATCTGGTCCACGTTTCCCACCTCGGCCTTTGGGGCCCAGCAAGCAAGGCCTCACCTGCACGGTCACCCTTCATGGCATCCCAGATGTTGCAGTTGAAGTCGTCATAGCCAGCAAGCAGCAGCCGGCCGCTGCGCGAGAAGGCAACCGAGGTGATGCCGCAGATGATGTTGTCATGGGAATACATGAGCAGCTCCTGATCGGCCCGCAGGTCAAACAGGCGGCATGTGGCGTCATCTGATCCCGTGGTGAAGGCATAGCCATTGGGGAAGAACTGCAAGATTTGGGCCAGAGACAGTAAGATACAGGGCAAGCAAGGCCAGGAACATGGAGGGGGGGGGGGTGCGAGGGGGGGGGACGGGGACCATGCTCCTGGACTTACAGCCACAGCATTGATGTCCGATTCATGACCTATGAATGTCTGTCGGCACATGGAATCCCGGACATCCCACAGCTTGATGGAGGCGTCACAGGCACCTGACACAAAGGTGCGGCCATCGGGGGCCAGTGACAGGGACATTACATCCCCACTGTGTCCAGCAAAACCCACCGTCTGCTGGCCTGTCTCAATGTCCCACAGGGCACTGGAGAGGCAACAAGAAGGAATGAACAGGACAGAGTCCCTGGCTCTCCTACCACACTCAACACCGCCCTGACAGGGCGCTCTGGAAAGGGAGCCACTTGACCCCCTACTCAGAGAGGAAGACTAGGTGCCACCTGCTGGGTTCTGGACCACCCAAATGCAGGGAACCCAGCCGGGCAGAGCCTCACCAGGTGGTATCCCCAGAGCTGGTGATGATTTGGTTGTCATCCAGGAAGCGGCAGCATGAAAGGTACCCTTGGGAAAGGAGGTTGTGGTCAGGTGGTTCAGGGAGGGCGGTGCATTCCCTCCCTGCCCCGCCCCATGTCCTTGCCCCGCCCTCAACGCCCCCTCTCTCAGACACCACTCACCAGTGTGGCCAGGCAACTCCCTGCTGACCCTGACATTGCCCTCTCGGGTCTTGAGGCTATAGATGGAGCAGATGTTGTCCAAACCCCCACAGGCCACAAAGTTCCCTGAGGGGGCGTAGGCACAGGTCATGACCCAGGAGGAGCGCAGAGGGATGGCGTGGACCTAGAGGAGAACGGTACCCCTACAGTCAGAGTCAAGCCAGGGAGTGGCGGCCCTGTCCCACCCTCTCTGGATGCCAACTTTACCTTGTTGGTGGTGTAGCTGTCCCAGATGATGAGCTTTCCATCCTGGGAGGCGCTGACCAGCAGCCTGGTGGGCAGCGGCAGGGAGAAGGCAGACTGGTCAGGGTACGGAAGACACGGGTCCCCCTATCCCTTCCCATCCAGAGAAGCTCTTCAGAGACAGTCCCCCAAGTCAGTATGACCCCTAGGGACCCTGGGACTCAGTCTTCCCAAACTTACTGACAAAGGTTTGCCCCACCAGGCCTGAGGGTCCTCATCCCCACTCTTCAGCCGTTATATAAAATCACCCCCAGAACCTAGGGACACTAAGGCACGGGCCACCCACACACCTTGAGTCTGTCCCCCAGTGCATGGCATAGATTTTTGCCAGGTGTCCACGGAGAGTCCTCCGTGTTCTCATCTGAATTCTCCCCACTGGGTCCAGCCCAGCTGTGATCTGGAACAACGGAGAGACTGAGGTGGCACAGGAGAGACCCACGAAGCAGAAAGCCACCCAAGCCCGACCCCCCCCCCCTTCTGTGCCCCAAGGCGGTTCTGCAAGTCACCTCACCTGGGTCAATGTGGAATCCCCGCATGCTTTTCTGGCGTCCTGTGAGAGATGGGCAGTACAAGAGCGGGGAAGGAGAGAAGGGGGCAGGGAGGCGAAGAAAGAGTAAAGAAAACAGGCAGAGGGATGGGCAGATGAGATGGACACATTTGGAGACTAGGATCCCCTTTCTCCTCTCGCATACACACACACACACAGACACACACACACACAGACACACACACACACACACACACACACACACACACACACACACACACACACACACACACACACACACACACACACACACACACACACACACACACACACACACACACACACACACACACACACACACACACACACACACACACACACACACACACCGGCCACAAACAACCCTCTCCACTCAGGTCAAAAGGAAGCCCCGCCTGGTCGGGCTTGGCCTCCCCATCACAGCCTCCAGGCCCTCACCCGGATCTGGTTCCGGAGCTGCTCGGCCTCCTGTCTCAGTTGCTCCAGCTCACTCATGGCGCCGGGCCCGTGGGGCGGGGTTGGGGGCGGCTGGGGGCCGCGGGACGGGGGCTGGGGGAGGCAGCTCCTGGCCGCTGGCCCGAGGCCTGGGAGGGGGAGATGTAAGGCTGACGTCAGGCCCCAAGACCGCCCGCCCGGGAAGCAGAAGGGAAAGGCGGGGTGGAAGCGGGCGGCCCGGAAGGGGTCAGCTGGGCAGGGGGAGCAGAGGACGCTGTACCCAGGGCAGGTTCGGGGTCTCCGGCACCGGAGAGACGTTGCCAAGGAACAGACGACTTCCCCAATCTTCCTCCCCGGGCCCCCGGAAACGGAGTGGGAAGTGTAAGAGGAAGAGCAGGGGAAACCCCTCCCTCGGACAGCAGCCCGGGCGGGACACTAGGGCGGCAGGAACTGAGGAGGGGGGTGGGGGGCAGTCCCTTCGAAAACAGACCTGGCGTCCGCCCCAGCCCGCACAAGGCGCCGCCCTCCCAGCACCTAATTTTAAAAAGGGGCGGTGCCTCTTTAAATTCACCCCCCACACACCGCACACCCTCCACACACACCCCCAGCTAAGACAGAGGTGGTGATGGGGGGGGGTGCTGAGGGGAGAAGCTAGGCTGTTCGTGGGGTTGCCTAGGCAACCGTCACCCGGACTGAGAGCACCTCATTGGTGAAGTGCCCCCACCCTAGCCTCGTTGCCAAGGCAACCGCATCCGCGGCAGAGACCTGTAGGGTGGGTGACCCCACCCCCGGCCCCCATCGCCCCCGCCCGACCTAGTCTCCCGCCTCTTCCCCCAGAACAGGCCAGGGTGGCTGTTTACAGGATTTGGGGAAAGCCGATTGAACACTAATAGGTTCGGGACGGCTCAACCCGGGATAATCCCCATTCCGGGCCGGCTGCACCCCATTAGCCGCTGGTCTGAGCGAGAGTAGCAGGGAAGGCAACTCCCCCACCCCATCCCCAAAGCAGCCTGCTCCCTTCAGCACCGAGGTCGCCCGCCCCGCCGCGCCCGCACAAAGCCCGCGGGAGCTGCTCAGAAGTAATTAGGGCTCCGAAGAGAGGGCCCTGGCCCCGGGGCGCGGAGCTGTTCTCTCCCAGGCGCGGGCGAGCGGCCCCAGGCGGCTCGGCCCGATGCCCCTAGGCGACCCAAGAGCCCAGCTCTGTGCCCAGGAGCCCCCGAGGCCTAGCTGGCACTGCTCCAGCCTCCGACGTCCTGCCTTCCTCGGGACACCTGTGCGATCGGGCCGTGCACACCGCACTCTGGCGACCCAGGCGTCCCCCACCCAGCTCCCACTTCCCCCAGGCCCTGGGCGTTCCTCTTCCCCGGAGATATTTCCCCTCTGTAAGTTCAGCTTTCTGCGCCAGTGCCAGGGGATGCCCCTTCAAAATGAGGTGGGAGGGGGCAGCGACACAGCTACCATTCCACTCCAGCTGTGGACAAAAGCCCCTTCCTTCCAGCTGCCAGCAGCCCAGGTCTGACCGCAAAGACAACAAGCCTGGGGCAGAAGGAAAACAGGCCAGCCAGAAAGAAGGCACTGGGTCGCGGGCCATGCTCCCAGCCCTAAGATTCCCCAATACCCTCTAAGGCTCCCTCAGCAGCTCCTAGATTCTAAGGATAAAGCAACCATAGCCCCCAAACCAAAAAGGGGGGGTGCCACCACCTCCGCAGGTGCGAGAGGAGACAAGGGAGGGTCCTCAGATCTCTGGCAGCTGGAAGACACAGGCTGGTGCCGTGCTGCTGCGAAGTGCAGTGAGTGGGCCAAGGCCCTCCAGTTCCCAGGACCTCCATTTTGCCCAAAAGAAAGCTGGGCGAAGGGGACGCGGGCGACTAGGTGCTAGACTTGGGGGTAAGGATTTGTCAAAAGGTGCCGAGGTCTCCAGTTTAGGGTTGGCGACTGAAAAAAACAATGCCAGAGACCAAATCAAGGGGACAGTTAGGGTGGAGACGGAGGCAAGGGTGGCCTTGAGGCCTTGGCTGGATCTCCGAGGATTCTGGACTTCTGCAAGGCTAATGCAAGCAAGGGTGGGAAACGAGTGGGCACGAGGGTTGCTACCCAGGGGCAGGCAGCAGGGTGGCGGTGGGGAAAGGGGGCGGGACAGGACCTAGTAGAAACCCGGAATTTAGCCCCCCAGCTATTAAGGGAGCAAGAGGCAGGCGGGGCGGGGCTGGGGGGGGGGTCTAGGGTCAAAAAAAATTGCCACTGATACTGCAAGGAGCGCATGCATTATTGAAGCCGAGGGTCCCCCCCGCCCCGGTTCCCCTTCCGGGTTTAGAGACGACCGGGCCAGAGGAAGGGAGGGGAGGTCTGGGGAGTTACGTCCGTTTCCCAAGAGCCAAACCCGGGAGACGGAAGGAACGGAGGTTTCCCCCTGCCACACACACACACACACCCGTGGGAATTTGGGGCTGGGGGAGATGAGGACTCCTTTTGTCAGCGGAGGTACCTGAGGTGGTGGGACTCTGCCAAGGGGTCGCTTGGAGGAGCGCGGGAGGTCCTGTCTTCCTCCGCGGCGGAGGCGGCAGCGGCGGCGACGCGGATGGATTTCCTCAGTCACCCCAACTCAACCGTCCAGCGCTGCTCTCCCCAGAGCGGAGGGATCCCGCCCGCCAGTGACGCGGCCGTCGCCGCCGCGCCCAGGGCCAGGCTGGGCGAGACCAACTACCCAAGTGTGTGGAGGGGGGGGGAGTCCAGACGCGAAAGCACTACTCCAGGGGCAAAAGCGGGCTCAGTCACCAAAAAAAGCACAATTTCACGTTTTTCCAACTCATCGAGGGCCACATTAAGTAGTTTACGTCCTGAAAAGGAGCAAGGCATCCTCCCTAGGGACAGGAGAGGTGGTATAGGCATAAGGGAGGGTGAAAAAAAAAAAAAAAAAAAAAACCCCTCTCCGGTCACGTGACCGACCTCCTTCAATTTTCCTCCCCCCACCCCCCAAGATTGGGCGGCTCCAGACTGGAGGCAAGAAGGCCCAGTTCTGGGTTTGGTCACGCCCCCTCTGGGTGAGGCCACGCCCTCTCCCGGAGGCGGAGCTAGAGGAGTCCAAACCAGTTCAGAACAGCCGGGCAGAAAAAGACAGCACTTGGTGACCGCTGGAAACCCAGAAAAATGCAAATTAGAGGGAATTTCATCCAAACAGTTCTTCAGCGCAGCCCTGGGGGCGTTGCGGGGTGGGGCGGTTTGCAGGCCACCTAGACTAGGCCTCATACCGCTGCAATAACAGTTTATATTTATCGATTTATTGTCTTGTGACATAGAATTAATGAGCCCACTGCATAGCTCAGGACTACCCTGATCAAACCCTCCTACTTGCACCTACCAAGTGCTGGGATTACAGCTACGCACCGCCGCGCCTGATTTATGCGAGGTGGAATTTAGAGCTTCGTGCGTGCTAGGCAAACACTCCACCAACAGAACCACATATCCAGCCTCTACTTTTGGTAATTAATCGTCACGATGCTGCCTACGGACTCGGGCTGCAGAGTTGAGGTATGATCTCAGGCATCTTCAATAACCTCACTGTGCAACCATTTTGAAGGAAACTACGCCCGTGAAGCACCCACACCAAAGGAGTGCGATGTGAGAGTGAGCCTGGGATTTCCACAGCTGATAAAGGAGTACGTTGAAAGTTAGTCTCCTGCACTGTTGGGGGACTGACCTCTAAAGATTATGGAAATGTTTTGGGAAGGTTCGAGTTGTCTTGTGGCCTTCGGACAGTCCTCAGAGTTTAGGAGATCAAAACATAGTATTCAAAATAAACTGTGGTGGATTACATTTATGGAAACAGATGAATTAAGACTCCACATTCAGCCGGCTGTGGTGGCGCACGCCCTTAATCTCAGCACTCGGAAGGCAGAGGCAGGAGGATCTCTGTGAGTTCGAGGCCAGCCTGGTCTACAAAATAAGTCCAGGACAGCCAGGGTGGTTACACAGAAGGGCGGGGGAGTTTACATTCATCTTCACCTACATATTGAGTTAGTTGGAGGCCAGCCTGGGCTACATGAGACCTTGTCTCAAGAAAAAAAAAATGTGTGAGAAGGGGTGCCTGGGAGACAGTTCAGTACTTGTTATGTAAACATGATGACGTGAGTTTGATCCTTGAAAACCAAGTTAAAAAAAAAAAAAATCCAGGGGCAGTGGTCATGCCTATAGCCCCAATGCTTGCAAGGCAGGAACAGAAAAAATCCCCTAGGGCTTACCAGCCAGCCAGTCGAGCTCAGTCAAGGAATTCTAGGTTCAGTGAGAGATCTTGTCACAAAAATTAAAGTAGGAGCTGGAGAGAAGGTTCAGCAGCTAAGAATACTTAACTTCTCTTCAAAGGGGCCTGGGGTCAGTTGCCAGGCCCATACTGTGGCTCATAACCTTCAGTACGTCCAGTTCCAGGGAATTAAATGCCCTCTTCTGGTGCACCAGGTACACATGCAATACACACACACACACACACACACACACACACACACACACACACACAGGCAAAGTATTCTTACACATAAAACAAACCTTAAAGGAATTAAAGTTCAGAGTAATTGAGGAAAATGCCATCCACTTCTGCCCACTTAAACCTCCTAGGCATCAGGTATGGTAGCCCACACATGTAAATCCAGACCTACACAGCAACACCCTGTCTTAAAAGCACACAGACACACAAAAACAAAACAACAGCAGCAACACTACTCAGTCAGCATTTTTTTAAATCCATGTCGAGTGTGCACACTTACGAATTCTCTGACTTATATAGATAATAGAATCAACATTAGAATTTGGAAAGGACCATACAGATAGTTTTACTTCGATTTCCTCAAAGTACAAGGGGTTGTAGGTATGCGCTGTCTCATTTGGCTTTTTTTTTTTTAACGTGGTATTCAAAGTTAAGTCCCTGTGCTTGTACAGCAAGCACTTGCACATGGAGCCATTTTACCAGCTCCCGTAGTGAGTGTCTATAGGGAGAGGGAAGGGGCCGACTGGAGGCTGATTTCAGGTTCTTACAATCCACATCAATTCACTGGATAAGCAGTTAGGGAGTGAGACGGACAATGGGCTCTCCCGAGCTGGTATGAGCTGGCACAAGCTGACGCCGACACACCACTGTCCGTGCGTAGCCAAATGCGGATATTCAGCCTGCCGTTGGACAGATGCCAGGTCTGCACACTGGGAAGATTCAACTGGTCTTTGAGAGTGCCTGGAGAATTAAGTGGGTTGGGGGGGGGGCCCTGAGAAGATGGTGCTGTCTGTAAAAAAAAAAGCACGGGGACCTGAGCTCAGATCTCTAGCACTCACAACAAGATGTCAGGTGTGCGGGCACAAGCCTGAACCGAGCACTGAGAGAGCAAATTGCAATAGGAGACAGAAGATGACAGCAACTCACTGGCAGGCCGGCCGAGCCAGTTAGTGGACTCTGGGTTTATTGAGAGAATGCTGTCTCAACAAGTAAGGTAGAAAGTGACAGAGGAGGACACCTACCTGTGTGACCTGTTGCCTCCATCTGCGTGCATGTGCACGGGCACCCACATGCACATCCACACACAGCCACATTCATGTCTGTCTACCTCTGTCTGTCTGTCTGTCTGTCTGCCTGCTTCCCCCACATACCCACACTAGACAGACGCAAATTCATGAACATCCCAATAGGCAACACTAACTGTACTCAGTGGGGTCCAGAAAAATAAAAAGGAAAGAGCATGAAGGGTAGCCTGGGTATGTGTTGGGGGTGTGAGGAAGAGAGAAGGCAGGTGTTGGGGTGGACATCATCAAGATACTTGCGTGACATAGTCTTTGACTAAAAATAGTAAGTACAGCCGGGCGGTGGTGGCGCACGCCTTTAATCCCAGCATTTGGGAGGCAGAGGTAGGTGGATCGCAGTGAGTTCGAGGCCAGCCTGGTCTACAAAGTGAGTCCAGGACAGCTAAGGCTACACAGAGAAACCCTATCTTGAAAAAAAAAATTTTTTTTTTTAAATTTAAACAGTAAACAAAATAAAGTTCTAGAATCTTGGTTCAGTTGGCAAGATGACTCGGTGGGTTTAAGGCTCTCACTGACACTTGAGACCATGTAAGTTCCATCCCTGGATGGAGAGAGCCGATTCCTCCAAGTTGTCCTCTGACGCTCACATGTGCACAGGGTAAGCACATGCCTACACTCACACAGTGTACATAGTAAACACACACATACACACACACTAATAACAATACAAAAAATGAAATAATAGCTAAAGTGTGTGGGGGTTATATAAGAAGTGGAAGTGAAAACAGACCATGAGAGAAGAGAAAGAGCATGTACACGTGCACGTGTTTGTGTGTGTGTGTGTGTGTGTGTGTGTGTGTGTGTGTACAGGTACCATAGCATATGTGTGAAGGCCAGAGGACATCTTGCAAGAGTTGGTTCTCTCCCTCTACCATGTGAGTCCCAGAGATCAAAAGAAGGCTTGGCACCAAGTCCCTTTCTCCCCTGAGCCATCTTGACGTGTTCCCAGAGGAGGAAGAGATCTTAATGCATGGAGTCAGGGGAGGAAGAGGCTAATGGAATTCATGTGCCACAAAGCAAAGAGAGAAGGAGGACTGTTTGAGGGAAGGAAGAAAACTAGCAACAACGGGGGAGGGAGAGGGTGCGGGAGGGCAATGGGGGAGGGGGGAGGGGGGAGGGGGGCAAGGGCAGTGGGGGAGGGGGAGGGGGGCAAGGGCAGTGGGGGAGGGGAATGAACAGACACCGCTGGATAGTGTGTATAAATGTCAGAATAAAGCCCATCACTTTGTATGTTAATTTGAAAATTTAACTTAAATTTATTAAAGGGAAAAAGAGCAATTACTTTCAAGCATAGTAGCCTATGTCTGTAATCCCAACATTCAGGAGGTCAAGGCAGGAGGCTCAAGAGTTCAAGGCCAGCCTGGGCTACATCATGAACCTCTATTTTAAAAACCTATATGTTAAAAAAAACAACAACAACAACAAAAGTGAGTAAATAATTAAAATAAGAGTAAACATCAGGCCCAGTGAAGTGGTGCATTCCTGTAATCCCAGCACTCGGGAGGCCGAGGCAGGCAGATCTCTGTGAGTTCGAGGCCAGCCTGGTCTACAAAGCTAGTCCAGGACAACCAAGGCTACACAGAGAACCCCTGTCTTTAAAAAAAAAAAAAAAAAAAGGAAATATTAGCTTGGTATCTTAACCAGTGGTAAGGGCCCTTGCATGAAGGCCTGAGTTTGGTCCCTATTCCCTTTGGGGGTGTGGGGAGAACCACAGCAGACATTTTCACTCTACAGGCTCTTCCTGTGCTGCCCCACCTACTATCACTTCTCCTCTAAGCCTCAACTTCCAGAGCCTTAGCCCTTTAGGCTGTCCCTGCAACTGCCTCACTGTTCGTGTGCCCTCATCCCAAGTGTGTGACTTTTCCTGGGCAAACGGGAACAAAACATCCATTTGTCCAGATCTGGTCCCAGTGACGGATCACAGAAACAAGGCCCCCAAGGGGCCGGGAAGACAGCTCCAATAGTAAGCGCCACGAGACCCGGGGTTGGGTTCCTAAAAGCCTTGTGAAAAGGCAGGCCGTGGTGGTAACGGTTTCAAATCTCAGCGTCGTCGGAGAGAGGGGGCGGCAGGTAGATCCCTGGGCCCCCTGGGTAGCCAGCCGTACTGAACCAGTGAGGTTCAGGGTCAGTGAGATGCAAATCGCGAGGCTTGGGAGATAAATGGTCCGTGGAGAACACTTACGATGAAGGTCCTGAGCTGGAAATGTGAGCACTCGTGTAAAAAGCTGGGTGTGTCCTTGGGTGTGCCCCTGTGACAGGAAGACCTCTGGGGCCTGCTAGCCCTAGATTCAGCTAGAGACCCTGTCTCAAGGGAGTAAAGTACAGAATGGTAGAGCAGGGCACTTGACACCACTCTGCCCTCCACGTGTGCACAAACACCAGGACACACACACACATACACACAAACACACACACACACACATACACACACACACAATGTTTCATTCCTGGAGCTCCCTGTTCAGCTTTCAGGCAGCTGCACCAGGGAGTCGCTTACAGAAGCCTGAGGCGGGGCCTTGTGAGACTTGTAATTTTCATGAGCACCCTGAGCCTTGCATGTTTCCTTAAGCTTTCTTGGTCCTATGACCCTCCCTCCTCCCTCCTGCAAGGAAGGCTTCCACGGGGAGAATGTAGCTGCAGAGTTCCCCTCCAAGTCTCCTCTCAAGTCCTTGCAAATGGTCTAGCCAAGGCTCCCGGTGGCCTCTGTGTGGCTCCGTCCCACGCGCCCGTTGCAGAGCAGTCTCACTTTGTCCTCTATCTGCGGCATCAAACAACTGCTCTTTGGCATTCCCCGTTGAGGACATTTTTGGAATCTGGAACTTTGCATTCTCCTGATTTTCTCCGCAGCTCTCTGGCTTCCGCTTTGGCAGTTTGGACAGCGCCTGACCTCTAAATTCTGGAGTCCTTAGAGACTGGTCTTTAGCTTTTTTTTTTTTTTTACTTTAATGACTTCATCGGCTTGGATGTGCCACTCACTCTTGGGGCTCTATTCCAAGTCAGATTTCTGTGCTGAGTGCCAGACCAGCTTCTACATCACCCAGTGAACATTTCTCTCGGTGACACAAGCCTAAAACTTTGACCTTCCTCCTCACGTGTTTCCTCTCTCAAATGCATTGTGTTCCCTAAAGTATCAGTGAGAGGGAAATTGATTAAAAACCAGGCACCTGGCATGTATATATGAAAATACCAGATTCCAGCAATATGTATGTACCTTCAGACCATGTGATTTTTTTTTTTTTTTGAGACAGGGTTTCTCTGTGTAGCATTGGCTGTCCTGGAACTCACTATGTAGACCAAGTTGGCCTCAAACTCACAGAGATGATCTACCTGCCTCTGCCTCCCAAGTGCTGGGATCAAAGGTGTGTGCCACCAACACCAGGTGTTAATCTTTTTTTTTTTTTAAGACTTATTTTGTTTTGTGTGTATGGTGCTATGCCTTTGTGTATGTCCATTTCCCAGATGCATGCCTGGTGCCTAAGGCAGTGGTGAGCCTCCACGTGGGTGCTGGGAATCAAACCCGGGTCCTTTGCAAGAACGACAAGTGCCCTTAACCACTGAGCCAACCTCTAGCCCCGTGATTGTTAATCTCAATGGTCAGCTCAGTAGGAGTTAGGGTCACCTAGGAGACAGGCTTCTAGGTACATCTGTAAGGGTGTTTTTAGAAAGATTCAGTGGAGGCGGGAAGACGCACTCTGAGCATGGGAGGCGTCCTCGCATCAGCTGAGGCCCTGGACTGACTGAAAAGGAGAAAGTGAGCCATGCTCAGTGTTCATTGCTGTGACACCGTGAGCAAGCAAGCAGCGTGGCCAGTTCCTCATGCTCCCGCCATTAAGCTTCCCCTACCGTGGTGGACTGTTTCCCTTCGAACTGTGAACCCAACTAAACACTTCCATAAGCTGCTTTCGCCATAACGACAGCAAGGCAACCAATATGGGGCATCAGTGCTCTTTCTTTTCTTTTTTTCTTTCTTTTTTTTTTTTTTTTTAAAGATTTATTTATTTATTTATTTATTTATTTATTTATTATACAGTGCTCTGCCTGAATTTCATTGTGGATGGTTGTGAGCCACCATGTGGTTGCTGGGAACTGAACTCAGGACCTTTAGAAGAGCCAGCAGTGCTCTTAACCTCTGAGCCATCTCTCCAGCCCTCAGGGCTCATTTTTTATTTCCGTACCCACTTTCCATCTTTCTCCTCTGTAGACCATAGCGGCTGCAGGTGTGCACCACCAGGCCCGGTTCTGTGTGGTGCTAGGGATGGATCTGAGGGCTTTGTGTGTGCTAGGCAAGCATTCTGTCAGCTGAGTCTGGTCTACAGAGTGAGTTCCAGGATCACCAGAGCTACACACAGAAAATCTTTGTCTCAAGAAGAAAGAGAGAAGGAAAGAAGGAAGGAAGGAAGGAAGGAAAGGAAAAAAAAGAAAGAAAGAGCCCTTGCATTTGTTTTACGTGGCCTCGCCAGTGTGCTGAGATTACAGAGGTACATGTTTGTGTCCAGCTATCCTCAATTAAGTTTGCAATTGTCCCCAGCAACTTCTCCTGCCAGCTTTACAGTAACCACCAGGAGCAGCTCATTCTCTCATTGCCCACTTGTAACAAAGAGAGCAGCTGGAAAATGGTAGGAGCAGCTGGAAAATGGTAGCTGAAGCCTTTTCATCTCAGTATTTGGAAATCAAAAGCATGACAGTGGCTGTGAGTTCGAGGCTAGTCTGTGCTGTGTAGTGAGCTCTTGGCTCTGAAAGCAAGGCAAAGCGAGACAAAACAACTGCCAACCCTGGCAGAACACCCTGGTATGAAACACTGAAGAGACGGAGGCAGGAGAATCGAGGATTTGAGGCCACCCTGGGCTACCCCTTTAAAAAAAAAAAAAAAGCACAAGTAATGGTGTAAGAAACAATTCCAGAAAGATGTTTATTTAAAGTTTGACAAATACAAATAGCCAAATCACTCTTAATGTAAAATTTATATAACTCATGATCGTCTCATGGTTTTCCCTACTGTTTGTAGTTTGTTTATTCATGTGAAATAAAATAAGTATATGTGTTTAAAAAATTAATGACATCCTCACAAAACAAACAAACAAACTCCAAATAGACATTATAGGAAGATGGGACCGCAAGTCCTTACTCTCTTCTGCTTAGAAACAGATCAGATACAAGGGAAGTCCAGGATGTGCCATTTCAGATATATATTAAACTAGAACATCATTAGCAAGATAAAAAAGGATCTGTAGGCACAGGATGTGTGGTTGTAAACCCAGCCTTCAGGAATTGAAGGAGAGCTTGGGATACAAAGCCAGGCTGTCTGGGTTGGGGAGGGTAGATTTTGGTGAATATCTAGGAGTTTTCATTTTAAATATAGTCTTAGTCCACCCCTCTACATTACACCAACTGCTGTTCCCTTAGTTCTTATTTATTTTCTGGCTCTAGAATGGCCTCTCTCTGATTAACCTACTAATTAGCTGCCAGATATCTTTCCCAAATGCAAATTAGATCACATAACTTCCCTGCTCCAAGTCATGTAGTTGGGCTGGGAGCATAGCTGTGGGATAGAGCCCCTGCCTAGAATCCCCCAGTGAGGGGCTGGGGTGTGGCTCAGTGGTAGAGCACCAGCCTAGAATCCCCCAGTGAGGGGCTGGGGTGTGGCTCAGTGGTAGAGCCCCTGCCTAGAATCCCCCAGTGAGGGGCTGGGGTGTGGCTCAGTGGTAGAGCCCCTGCCTAGAATCCCCCAGTGAGGGGCTGGGCTGTGGCTCAGTGGTAGAGCCCCTGCCTAGAATCCCCCAGTGAGGGGCTGGGGTGTGGCTCAGTGGTAGAGCCCCTGCCTAGAATCCCCCAGTGAGGGGCTGGGGGTGTGGCTCAGTGGTAGAGCCCCTGCCTAGAATCCCCCAGTGAGGGGCTGGGGTGTGGCTCAGTGGTAGAGCCCCTGCCTAGAATCCCCCAGTGAGGGGCTGGGGTGTGGCTCAGTGGTAGAGCCCCTGCCTAGAATCCCCCAGTGAGGGGCTGTGGGTGTGGCTCAGTGGTAGAGCCCCTGCCTAGAATCCCCCAGTGAGGGGCTGTGGGTGTGGCTCAGTGGTAGAGCCCCTGCCTAGAATCCCCCAGTGAGGGGCTAGGGTGTGGCTCAGTGATAGAGCACCTGCCTAGAATCCCCCAGTGAGGGGCTGGGGTGTGGCTCAGTGGTAGAGCACCTGCCTAGAATCCCCCAGTGAGGGGCTGGGGGTGTGGCTCAGTGGTAGAGCACCTGCCTAGAATCCCCCAGTGAGGAGCTGGGGTGTGGCTCAGTGGTAGAGCCCCTGCCTAGAATCCCCCATTAACAGCCAGGAGAGTGGCTTAATGGTAGAGAGTTTGCACGACATGTACAAGGCCCCAGGTTCAATCCTCAATACTATAAAATAAAATCCGATGTGATCATTTCTTGTTGCTGCCAAACGATGGGCCAAACTTATCTGTGTGACGCCCAGGCAGGTTATGCCCCCTCCATTCAGAATGCCTTCCACCCAAACTCCAACTCAAAATTCAGGTCATTTTCTGGGACTCATTTTAAAGAGTTCTTCCCTGGCCGCATGGTTGGTTGTGCGTCACTGCAATGCTGGTCCCATCTCTATGGCAGCCTTTACCAGGCTTTTTGGGTTCCTGCCACCTGGACTGGGCCAAGGACTCCCTGTGTAGCCAAAGCATTTAGTTTAGTCTGGCAGAAGGCTGGATGAGACCTGGGCCAGCAAGAAAGAGACTCCCGCATGATGCCAAGCGTAGACAGCATACTGTCCTCTCAGCAAAACAGCTGCTGTCTTGACCAGATCAGGTGCGCCTGCCTGCAAATTCATCGCAAGTGGCCCTTGACCCGTGGAGAGATACCTGCAGGGAGAGTCACTGGACCCTTGGGCTCAAACCACTTCTTCCCAGCCATTTGTATGCAATCCTGTCTGTATATAAGTTATATAGACAGGCCCGGTGTGGTGGCGCATGCCTTTAATCCCAGCACTCGGAAGGCAGAGGCAGGTGGATCTCTGTGAGTTCAAGGCCAGCCTGGTCTACAAAGTGAGTCCAGGACAGCCAAGGCCACACAGGGAAACCCTGTCTTGAAAAACAAAACAAAACAAAACAAAACAAAACAAAAAGTTATATAGACCAAGGGAGAGTTACCCGAAGAAGGACTCCATCGTGGGGAGCCATCAGCCAATCAGGATGGCTGCTTTAGGAGCCCATCACTCTGTAGTAAGCCCGGTAGCCCCATGAATTCCAGGGGGAGCTTTGGTGGACTCATGCTTTGGTTTAGTGGGAATATGTGAGGAGGAGGAGGCTGATAGATGTTGTTTATGTTCCGCAGGGAAGAAGCGTCCACAACGCCAAGTCATTTCCAAGATAAGGGTGGGGAAGGTGAAGTGGATGTAAACATGCTTTTGTGTTGATCCCAAGTGTGGGATGGGGAACAGACTTGTGAGAGAACAGGTGACACCGGGCGTGGTGGTCCATGCCTTTAATCCCAGCCTTTGGGAGGCAGAGGCAGGCAGATTGCTTGAGTACGAGGCCAGCCTGGTCTACAAAGTGAGCCTAGGACAGCCTAAGGCTACACAGAGAAACCCTGTCTCAGAAAGAGAGAGAGAGAGAGAGAGAGAGAGAGAGAGAGAGAGAGAGAGAGAGAGAGAGAGAGAAAGAAAGAAAGAAAGAAAGAAAGAAAAAGAGAACAGGTGATATTTATCCACTAGAAGACGAACCACCTTGTGCAGGGTGGTTTTTGCCAGCTAAAACATATCTTAGTACAGACTCTGAGAGGAGATATAGATGAGCCCAAAACAGGAGGATGGGCCTTTTGGGTCTTGGTATTGTTTGGCTGTTCATTGCTCCACTTTGAGACGCTCCTATAGAGAACCGCTACAGAAACCACTTCAGGGCTCTGGGTTCCGGCTGCTGTTCCAGGTTCCAGCAGCAATGCTGGTTGAATTGCTGGTCTGCTGAAATCCTGCTGACTACGCCAGGGGAGTCACTGCCAGGAACTGAGTCCAACAAGGTCTACTTCTCCTGTTCCCATTAACCTCTTTTCTCTCCTATGTAGAGTAGATGGGTTGGAAGGGAGGTGTAAGCATTAAAGAGCCCCAAATAAAGTGGGTTTGGAAAAGGTCGAAGCCTACGATCAGGCCTGGGCCTGACCTTGGTTGTCAGCATCATGTTTGAGTTAGCCTGAGTGTGGACGTGGAAGCTTTGATGACTTGATTAAGGTAACTCTTTAACCATCCATCCTCCTGGATGGACAGTAAACTCTGGCAGTCTCATCAATCTCTATAAGCCATTTGATTCCTAGTGCCCATCAGACACCCACAGAATATTTACAGATGGTCAGCAAGATGATTCAGCAGGTAAAAGCATTTGCCTTGATAACCTGAGTGAGATTCACCAGGACTCAGCTTGTGAAAGGAGAGAGTTGATTCCCGAGAGTTGTCCTGTGACCTTCATAGGCTTCCCGTACCACGGGAGCGTGTATATCTGTGTGTGTGCATGCATTCATGTATGAGCACACACACACACACACACACACACACACACACACACACACACACAATCAATCAATTACTGTAATCCCAGCACTCAGGAGGCAGAGGCAGGTGGATCGCTGTGAGTTTAAGGCCAGTCTGGTCTACAAAGTGAGTCCAGGACAGCCAAGGCTACACAGAGAAACCCTGTCTTGAGGGGGAAAATTAATGTTATGGTACAAATAAAAACATTTACCCTAATTTTGGCACTTTTCTTTTTTAAATTATTTTTAATATATTTTATTGATTTATTCATATGACATCTCAATTGTTATCCCATCCCTTGTATCTTCCCATTCCTCCCTCCCTCCCATTTCCCCTTACTCCCCTCCCCTATAACTGTGACTGAGGGGGCCCTCCTCCCCCTGTATATGCTCAATTTTGGCACTTTTCATACAGTTTGATTCAAATATCAGCTGCTAGTTGCTGCCTGCTTGATCTTGGTAACTCACTAACTTTATCTTTGTCTTGCTTTGCTTTTGTTTGTTTGTTTGTTTGTTTGTTTTTGTTTATTTTCAAGACAGGGTTTCTTGCTTGGTGTCCAGGGAGATCAGAAGAAGAGGTCAGATCCCCTGGAACTGGACTTATGAATGGATGTGAGGCACATGTGGCTGCTGGGAACTGAGCCTAGGTCCTCTGCACGAGCAGCAGCAGGCGGCTCTAAACCACCGGGGCCATCTCTGCAGCCTGCTTGCTTGGCATTCTGAGACGGGATGTTGCTGCGTAGCACAGGCTGACCTTGAACTCCTGATCTTCTCCACGATGCCCCTGAACACTGGAGCTGCAGGTGGGCACTACCATTCTCAGCCCATCAGTGAGCCTGCTTTGCCTCTGCTATCGCTACAACATTACGCTCACAATTAGTATGTTTTTTAAGCACTGAACGGTTTTTGTTCCCTTCATGAGAAATCCAGTTCCTAGGACTGGTGAGCTGGCCCGGTGGGCAGTGAAAGTGCAATGACCTGAGCTTGAGACTGAAAAGCCATATAAAAGCCATATGTTTAAAAAAAAAAAAAGCCAAATGTAACAGTGCGCATGCGCAATCTCAGCAGTTCCGTGGTGAGACAGGAGACAGAGACAGAATCACCCAGAAGTTCTCAGACCATCTGGCCTAATGTTCACGGTGTAGAACAGAAACAAGAGCAATCTGGCCTCAGCAAGGTAGGTGGAGAGAAATGACGACCGAAAGTTGTTCTCTGACCTCCACATGCGTGCCATGGCATGTGCACACCTGCATTCACACACCCATAGTACACGGGTTGGTGCTTGCATGCACGAGTGCGTACACACAATCATAGACCCATAGCACATGCACACACACGAACACACTGATGATGATAATAACAATGGAAATAATAGAAACAAAGCCCCTACCCTGGTGTGGTGACACACACCATTGTGTGATCCTCGGACTTGGGAACCGGAGGCAGGCGGATCAAGAGTTCAAGGCCAGCCTCAAGTCAGCTACATCTACTGAGTGAACTGCAGGCTGCCTGGCACCGTGTGAATCCTTGCCTCAAACAGACAAACGAACAATAACATCACAACAACAATAAAATTACAGAGAGCAATCTTTGGCCACTTTTGTAGTCTCACCTGCCCTTGACATGGCTTCTGCCATCAGCTCATGGTCCTCCTCCTAAGCTAAGCGTCTCCATCCATAGATTCCAGCTACTGGTGTCTGGAGACCTTTCCCCATACTGATCCGTGTGGGAAATCTTTCTTCCTTTGTTCACTTATGTCCACTATTCATCTAGACAGTTCAACATGAGCTTTACTCACCTAAGCCTGCCTGGATCCTCAGCCTCCGTCTCACCTCCTTTTCTTCCTTCCTTCTTTCCTTCCTTCCTTCCTTTCTTTTCTTTTTTCCAAGACAAGGATTCTCTGTGTGGCCTTGCCTGTCTTGTAATTCTCTCTGTAGACCAGGCTGGCCTCGAACCCAAAGAGATCCGCCTGCCTCTGCCTCCAGAGTGCTGGGATTAAAGGAGTGTGTGTGTGTGTGACCATTCATCGTCCCTGCCTCTCTTTCTCAGTGTGTGTGTGTGTGTGTGTGTGTGTGTGTGTGTGTGTTACAGGACAGCTTGCATGGGTTGGGTCTCTTCTTCCTCCACATGCATCCTGCAGACTGAACTCAGGTTCATCAGACTGGCAAGCAGGCTTTTACCCCTGAGTTACCTCACTGGCCCTCCGCTTACCTCACTTTCACACACATGTCAGCTCTCCACTACATGAAATTCCTTTAGAGGAAGTGTATGTTTTATGTGCCCTCCACGGCTAGTGCAGTTTCTTCTGCTTGCCACTCATTCAGCAGAAAAGATTTGGTATACACTCACACACACACACACACACACACACACACACACACACACAGAGTATCTTGCTATGTAGCCCAGGCTAGCCTTGAACCTACAATCCTCTTGCCATAACCTCCTTAATGCTGTTATTAGAGGTGTGTGCCACCATACCCAGCTAAAAGGTGTTTCCTGACTTAATAAGGGAAACAAATGAAATGGAGCAATTATTTTTACCCTAACCGTGTCTATATTATGCTAGAATCTATGTCAGGTTCCGTGACAAATGAATATTGGCCACAGCTGACTGGGTGGTGAATCTTAGTTATGCTAGATGTACCTTTTCCTGTAGACAGGGGAAAATTCACTACCTAATTCTAGATCCACTGCAGACTTCTAACTCAGTTGTAACAAAACAGGGAAGCCTCTTCTGTGGGGTGTAGCTCAGTGGTAGAGCACCTGCCTAGAATCCCCCAGTGAGGGGCTGGGGTGTGGCTCAGTGGTAGAGCACCTGCCTAGAATTCCCCAGTGAGGGGCTGGGGTGTTGCTCAGTGGTAGAGCTCCTGCCTAGAATCCCCCAGTGAGGGGCTGGGGTGTGGCTCACTGGTGGAGCACCTGCCTAGAATCCTCCAGTGAGGGGCTGGGGCGTGGCTCAGTGGTAGAACACCTGCCTAGAATCCCCCAGTGAGGGGCTGGGGTGTGGCTCACTGGTAGAGCACCTGCCTAGAATCCCCCAGTGAGAGGCTGGGGTGTGGTTCAGTGGTAGAGCCCCTGCCTAGAATCCCCCAGTGAGGGGCTGGGGTGTGGCTCAGTGGTAGAGCACCTGCCTAGAATCCCCCAGTGAGGGGCTGGGGGTGTGGCTCAGTGGTAGAGCACCTGCCTAGAATCCCCCAGTGAGGGGCTGGGGTGTGGCTCAGTGGTAGAGCCCCTGCCTAGAATCCCCCAGTGAGGGGCTGGGGGTGTGGTTCAGTGGTAGAGCCCCTGCCTAGAATCCCCCAGTGAGGGGCTGGGGTGTGGCTCACTGGTAGAGCCCCTGCCTAGAATCCCCCAGTGAGGGGCTGGGGTGTGGCTCACTGGTAGAGCACCTGCCTAGAATCCCCCAGTGAGAGGCTGGGGTGTGGCTCAGTGGTAGAGCACCTGCCTAGAATCCCCCAGTGAGGGGCTGGGGGTGTGGTTCAGTGGTAGAGCCCCTGCCTAGAATCCCCCAGTGAGGGGCTGGGGTGTGGCTCAGTGGTAGAGCACCTGCCTAGAATCCCCCAGTGAGGGGCTGGGGGCGTGGCTCAGTGGTAAAGCTCCTGCCTAGAATCCCCCAGTGAGGGGCTGGGGTGTGGCTCAGTGGTAGAGCCCCTGCCTAGAATCCCCCAGTGAGGGGCTGAGGGTGTGGCTCAGTGGTAGAGCACCTGCCTAGAATCCCCCAGTGAGGGGCTGGGGTGAGGCTCAGTGGTAGAGCCCCTGCCTAGAATCCCCCAGTGAGGGGCTGGGGTGTGGCTCAGTGGTAGAGCCCCTGCCTAGAATCCCCCAGTGAGGGGCTGGGGTGAGGCTCAGTGGTAGAGCACCTGCCTAGAATCCCCCAGTGAGGGGCTGGGGTGAGGCTCAGTGGTAGAGCCCCTGCCTAGAATCCCCCAGTGAGGGGCTGGGGTGTGGCTCAGTGGTAGAGCCCCTGCCTAGAATCCTCCAGTGAGGGGCTGGGGTGTGGCTCAGTGGTAGAGCACCTGCCTAGAATCCCCCAGTGAGGGGCTGGGGTGTGGCTCAGTGGTAGAGCACCTGCCTAGAATCCCCCAGTGAGGGGCTGGGGTGTGGCTCAGTGATAGAGCACCTGCCTAGAATCCCCCAGTGAGGGGCTGGGGTGGGGCTCAGTGGTAGAGCCCCTGCCTAGAATCCCCCAGTGAGGGTTAGAATCCCAGCTGGCGTATGATTCAACAGTAGAGTACCTGTCTGCCTCTCTTCAGGAAAGTAGGTGGGAGATACCAGCAAGCCACCACCAGAATCATTCTCTTCCCCAGTTTTCCTTTCATTCCCACATCTGCATTTTGGGGCATGAAGAAACACAGGCTCTGAGAGGTGAATCCCGTCTAGAGAGAGCAGTGGCTAACTGAGGAAATCCCAGTCTCTCCCAGTTCCTTAGTCACCTCTCCCCTACACTTCCCACTTCCCAGGGACTCTTTGATCTATGTCATCCAGGGACCCAGATCTGAACTCAGACATCCATGGAAAGTGCCAGCAGATAACCCATCAGGCAACTTAACCCATCTGTATATTTTGGCCAGGAAGTGTCCTTCATAGTGAGTGCATTGATTACTTTTCTTCTTCTCCTCCTTTTCCTCCACCTCTACCTCCACCTCCTCCTCCTTTTTGGAGACAGGGTTTCTCTGTGTCACCCTTGCTGTCCTGGAACTTGATCTGTAGGCCTTGAACTCACAGAAATCCACCTGCCTATGCCTCCCAAGTGCTGGGATTAAAGACGTGCACTAGCACTGCCCAGCTATACTCGTTACTCTTCCGTTGCTGTGATAAGGTGGTAAGTGGACCAAGGTAGCTTAGAGCAGGTTTATGTTAGGCTTTTGGTTCCATGGGGTTAGAGGTCAAGAGGACTGAGCAGAGGCATGGCATCAGGAGCAGCTGAGAGCCCTCCTCTTAGTGACAGACTTCCTCCTGAGCCACACCTCCTAATCCTTGCCAAACAGCCATCAGCTGAGGAACAATTATTCAGATGTACAAATCTTATGGCAGACACACCACTCAGCCCTCTGCAGTGAGTATCTGGTAAGTAGAGGATTTTTCAGAAGTCTATGGCTGTCACCCTCCTTTATTCCTGTGCCCCTTCTGGCAGTAGATGGCAGTGTCTCGAGTGCACTCATGGCATTCAGTGCACCTATGTACACATATGCGCACATATGCTAGCACACGTAAACTCATATGCATGGACACAAGAGTCACCTAGGGTCTCTTGACCACTCCAGGCTATCAAAGCCATCCCTTAATCTTTACCGTCAAAATTGATATGTCAGTGGTGCCAGGGACCCACGAAAACCTTCCAGAAAAAGGACTCTGTGGGCATGTGTGGTATGCTGTGTGTATGCACAGGAGTGTTCAGTTGCACGTGCCCTTATGTGTTTGTGTGTATGATGGACAGAGGGTCAATATCGTGTCTTTCTTTTCATTAAAGAGTCATTCTTTACATGATTTTTTGAGACAGGGTCTCATTGAACCCAAGGCACATGGATTCAGTGAGACTGGCCAGCCAGCAAGCCCCAGGGATCTTCCCGTCCCTCCCTCGCCCACCCACCCTGGGGTTACAAGCTGCCACACTTGGGTTTTTACATGAGGGCTGCAGGTCCAACCTCGGGTCTTCATCCTTTACCGACTGGGCCATCTCCTCGCGACTCTTTTCTTTTCTGCACTTTACTCTTTTGAGACGAGGTCTCTTTAAGTCCCGTGTAACACAGATCACTTCACACCTACTGTCTGTCCTGCCACAGCCTTCAGAATATGCTGGAAAGACGGGGATTTGCCACTACACCCAGCAAAGAACAGAACTTCTGGATGGAGACGTGGATCAAGAGGGCTCACTAGAATGCTGAGAGCAGAAGAAACAATCTCCCTCGGGGAAGAACAAATCAGTTAGTCATTCAATACCAAATACCAAATGATCAACCCTGAAAACATACATGCAAGTAACATACAGACTGAGCAGGTTATGTTTAAGGATACATGCAAAAAATGCAAAAAAAACCCCATAATATATGCAAACATACATACAAAAAGGAGGTCATGAATTTGAAAGAGAGCAAGGAGAGGTGTATTGGAGAATTTGGAGAGAGGAAAGGAAAGGAAGAAATTATACACACACACATATATAGTCTCAAAAATAAAAAAATAATAGAAAAGTTTTCTGGGTTAGCTGAGTGCCTATATGTAGCCATGTGTATGTACATGTATATTATGTGTTATGTATGTGGTCAAGGACCTGGGGAGTGGTAGAAGGAAAAACAGTCACCAGAAAGATGGAAGTAAAGGGGCTGGAAACACGGCTCAGTTGGCAGAGTTCAGGCTTAACATGCATAAAGCCCTGGGCTCCATCCTCTAAGCCTCATCGACTGGGATGCTGGCATAGGTGTCGTAATCTTAGCACTCAGGAAGTGGAGGTAGAGAGATCACAAGTTCAAAGTCATTCTCAGATACGTAGTGAGCTTGAGTCTAACCTGGGTTACACAAGACCCTGCCCCAGATAAAAGAAAATAAGCGAGGAGTGATGGCACCCGAGGCGGGCGGGGGGGGGGGGGGGGTCCCTGTGAGTTTAAGGCCAGCCTGGTTAAATAAATAAATAACCCTGGAGACAAAGGTGGAAAGACACAGGGAGAGATGGAGAGATAAACTCATCTGGTTCCTTTCTCTATCTTCCCATCTCTCTGTGATTGTGTTTAGACTGAACGCAGCAGACTCTACCTCAAATAGTCAGCGTATGGACAGCTCTCGTTGAGAGGCGACCTCGCCCTCAATTGCATAAAAAATAAAAGAAATAAATAACACCAAGAAACGGGGTTGGGTGGAGGATCCCATGCCCTGTGGAGCGCTACTCTCCATCTCTTTCCTCTACTTTCTCTGTCTGTGTCGTCGGCCAGCCTCCAGGCTTCTTCGTGTAGGAACCCTCATCTCCTCCCAACCTCTGAATGAAGAAGCAGCTGTCCCTTTAAAGCAGCGGCCCCCAGCCGGGTTATTGTCTCGCTTCGTAACCAATCGGCCTCGCCGTTGGGGGCGGGGAATCCAGGCTCCTGATTGGCCGCCGCCGCGCCCCGCCCCGCCCGGGATCCCGGGAGCTGTCCGGCCGCCTCGGTGCTGATCCCGCCGCCGCCCACGGGCCGCGAGCCGCGTAGAGAGAGAGCACTATGAGCGGGGGAGTCTACGGCGGAGGTGAGCCGGCCTGGGGCACTGGGTTCTCGGCCTGGTCTGCAGCCCTGCATCCCGAACCCGCGCGTTCCAAGCCCTGAGCATCCCTGGGCCTGTCACCTCCGTACTGCATCAGGTCCAACCTGAGGTTTGGGTCTCCCACTCTTTCTGGTTTCCATCACTCTTGGGGTTCCCAAGCGTGCACTGCCTCCCGGACCCCTGGACCTTTCTTTTCCCTGCCAGGCCACTAGGCAAGAGGGAACTCTGGTGGCTTTAACCCTCCTCTTCTAGAACGCCCTGAAGTCCAGGTGGCTCTCCCACCCACTGCCGGCTGAAGTTCAAACTGTGGCTATTATTACCCCCAGACTCTTCTCCAAGCTGTTTAGGGGGACAGTTTGGGAGAGGTCTCCTCACACGCCTGTCTCCTTGCACAGATGAGGTGGGGGCGCTCGTCTTTGACATTGGCTCCTTCTCAGTCCGAGCTGGGTACGCTGGGGAGGACTGCCCCAAGGTGAGCCTTCCAGTCCCCTCCCCAAATCCCTAGGGGCACGGACACCCTCTGCCGGGCAGGTTGGCCTATGAACAAACGCGCGCGCGCGCGCGGGCGCGCATGCACAGGTCAATCCAAGTAGCTCATCTGAGTGGAGACAGGGGAGGAATCCCGGGTGGGAGGGAGGGCACGGCTGAGAGTCTTGAGTGCAATTGGACAAGGGACTAGAAGGAGGCAAAGAAGGGGACAAAGTAGCACATTCCTTTAATCCCATCACTCCAGAGGCAGAGGCATGCAAATCTTCATTAAGTTCAAAGCCAGCCTGGTCTACATAGAGTTCCAGGCCAGCCTGGAACTTCATAGTAAGAGTCTGTCTCAAAGAAAAAAAAAAAGGGAGGGGGAATAATCTGGCTTCCCATCCATGTTCTTTGTAACCAGGCTGACTTCCCCACCACTGTGGGGCTGCTGGCCGCAGAAGAGGGGGGCGGGCTGGAGCTGGAGGGGGAGAAAGAGAAGAAAGGGAAGATTTTCCACATCGACACCAATGCCCTGCACGTGCCTCGGGATGGAGCGGAGGTCATGTCACCCCTCAAGAATGGAATGAGTAAGGGAACCCCACTACTTTCTGAATCTGATTGGGAGCCCCACCCCACCCCATCCCCAACGTAGGGACGCAGATCTCCACACCCACAGAGCCCTGCTTGCTGCTGCCCAAGTCCCAAGCATCTGCTTCCTACAACTGCTGGGATCTCAGACCAAGGCCCCTAGACCTCTGGAACTTAAGGGAGGGGAGGGGTGCTTACGAGCACAAGCTGGACTCACCCTACCTCTAGACTTGGCCTCCCTCCCTCCTTTACTTTCTGTCTCTGATCCTTGCCTTCTTCCCTGCCTTCCCATCCGTCTCTCCCCGCTGGCCCTCTGCCCCTAGTTGAGGATTGGGAGTGCTTCCGAGCCATCCTGGATCACACCTACAGCAAACATGTCAAGTCCGAGCCAAACCTGCACCCAGTCCTCATGTCCGAGGCTCCGGTGAGTGCCTCAGGGGTCCACGCCCAGCCCTGGTGTGGGTCCCTGGTGACACATCCTTTTCACCATCACCTCTAACTTGGAGCCACCACTATCAGTCACTTCACCTCCCTTTGCCGATTTTCCCCCTTCTAGCCCTGTCATCGTTAACCGTATTCCTTCCTCCCCGCCTTACTCTCCACCTGCCTTCTCTCTTCCAGCGTCATCCACTCCATTGCTCTCTGTTGTTCACACACACTTACATTTTTTTGGTCGCTGTTGTACACACACACACACACACACACACACACACACGTATGCATAGTACCAATGTAGCTCAGTTGGTAGAATACTTGCCTGGCATACACAAGTCTCTGCGTTCAAGCCTCGCTACTCAAGGGGGGAAAGTTAAGCTTGTAATCCCAGTACTCATGAGGCAGAAGCAGGAGGATCAGCAATCCAAGGTCATCTTCAACTACATATGAGTTCCAGGAGAGCCAGGACTACACAAAGAGAGACTCTGTTCCCCCTCCCAAAAAAAATATATATACATATACATATATATCCTTGCACATATTTTTTGAGAATGTTACATATGCATATAATGTGTTTTTTATTAAGTACACCCCATCCCTTCCCTTTTCTCTCCTAGCACTTTTCTTTCCCAACTTCATGAGCTTAAAAAATAAAATAAAATAAAACAAACACCAGGCGGAGGTGGCACACACCGTTAATCCCAGCACCTGGGAGGCAGAGGCAAGTGGATCTCTGTGAGTTCAAAGCCAGCCTGGTCTACAGGGTTGGTTCCAGCACAGCCAGGGCTGCACAGAGAAACCCTGTCTTGAAAAAAAACAAAAGCAAAAACAAAAACAAACAGACAAAAAAAAAAAAAACGCACGCAAGCACGGAGTCCACTGAGTGCTGCCTCTCACTGAGTGCTGCCTCTGTGCGCATGGCTGTAGGACCACCTACCGCACTGTGAGTAGCCTCTCAGAAACCATATCCTTAAAGAGAGCAAACGGCACTCAGTCTCCCAACAGCTGGGGCGAGACTTCGTCACTCATTTCCTCATTCATGCTGGCATTTCAGCTGACTTTTTGTTCTTTTCATTTATGTTTTGTCTGTTTTATTGTTTGTTTGTTTCTTTGTCTGTGTTTACTCATTCATTTGTTTTAAAGAGGGTTTCTCTGTGTAGCCTTGGGGTGACCTGGCACTGCCTCTGTAGACCTTGAACTGGCCTTGAACTCACAGAGATCTGCCTGCCTCTGCCTCTGGAGTGCTGAGACTAAAGGTGTGTGCCACCACTGCGCACCTCTGGGCATTTCAAAAGAATACATTTTATTATTTTTGTTTTGTGGTGTGTGTGTGTGTGTGTGTGTGTGTGTGTGTGTGTGTGTGTGTGTGTTTAGGGGTGGAGGGAGGTGAGCGTGCCACAGTGTCAATATGGAGGTTAGAGGGAAGCTTGCAAGAGTCGGGTTTCTCCATCCAGCATGTGGGTCCCAAGGACTGACCTCAGGATGTTAAGCTGAACCATCTTGTCTGCTCTTAAGTTTGTCTTATTTTATGCCTTATCCAGGAATTTTCTACTATAGGAGATGATTATTTGGCTGTTTCTCACCCCATCAGGCAATTTCATAAATGCTTCTCGTTTTGCACCTTTAAATACAGTCATGTCTTTTTTTTTTTTTAATTCTGAGTTTATATTCTTTTCTATTTTATAGGCTAATAAGAGCTGGGAATGAACCATGATTACTTTTTCATTCTTTTAAAAAATGTATTTATTGGGCTGGAGAGATGGCTCAGAGGTTAAGAGCACTGTTTGCTCTTCTAAAGGTCCTGAGTTCAATTCCCAGCAACCACATGTTGGCTCACAACCATCTATGGTGAGATCTGGTGCCCTCTTCTGGCCTGCAGGAGTACCTGCAGGCAAAACACTATACATAATAAATACATAAATCTTTTTTTTTTAATGTATTTATTTGTTATGTCACATGCCTGAATGCATGTCTGTATGAGGGTGTAGGGTCCCCTAGAAACTGGGGTTACAGACAGCTTTTGGTCTGCCATGTGGGTGCTGGGAATTGAACCCGGGTTCTCTAGAAGAGCAACCAGTGCTCTTAACCACCAAACCCATCTCTCCAGCCCCTATTTTTTCGTTCTTATGTGACTTTTGTCTTCCTCAGATCTAAGTATTGTTGTGGTGGTTTTTGTTGTTGTTGTTGTTGTTTTTTAACTTAATTTTCTACTTATCAGTATAGCCCTGAGTTACCCATCAGGTAGCTATGTATTTTCTCAAGATACTAATTCCATAATATAGTCTATTAATTTAGTCTTGTTGAAGAAACCTCTCTCAGAGCCCACTGACACATTCCACTTTGGCTTACATTCTAGAAACAGCCTTTATACTAACATCTTCCTTGAGCACTACCTAGGAGAATCTTCTTGGTTTTCTTCTGAGAAAAGCAGGTGTTTCACTTATTTGACTTCTTTTCTTGATTCACTTAAGAAGTATTTCTTTTGAGACTCTGAATTGATAGTTTAGCTAAGTATCATACTCAAGGTTGGAAAGCATTTTTCTTCAGATCGTGAAAGCATTTCCTCTCATTGTCCTTGAACATCTACTGTTCATATTGAGAAGTCTGACACCATCCTACTGGCTTTGCCCCTCTGAAAGTATTTAGAATTCTCATTCCATTCTAAGTGGGTTTTTTAAAAATGATATGTACTGATGTTGGCGTATTTTATTAATTATTCTGGAAACTTTTGTATTTTAGTTAAGTGAAAATATTTTACATCATTTTCTTACCTATGTGTGTATCTGTGTTTATTTATGTGTGTGTCTGTGTGTGAGTGCCGTGTGAACATCAGAGGACACCTTGCAGGTCTTGGTCCACCTCTTTCATCATGTAGGATCTAGGAATCAAACTAGGTCATCAAGCTTGGTGGCAAGCATCCATTGGTCCATTGAGTTAAAAAATTAAATTATGTTTTTACTATTTATTTCTCTTTATTTCCTTTGTTCCCACTTTTGGGAAATCCCATTACTTATATTTTGTGCCCCCCCCGAATTGGTCCTTTCTTTTCCCTTCTGTTTTCCATCATTAGCTTTTCCTCTAGCTTCCAAGATGATGCCTTAACTTTATAGTCCAACCATTTTACTGAGTTTACCATAGCTGCTCCTGAATTCTGTTCTTTTTATTTCTTCTTCTCCTCCTCCTCCTTCTCCTCTTCCTTCTCCTCCCCTCTTCCTCCTCCTCCTCTTCTTCTTCTTCTTCTTCTTCTTCTTCTTCTTCTTCTTCATTTGTTTGTTTTGAGACAAGGTTTCTCTGTGTACTCCTGTCTGTCCTGGAACTCATCCTGCAGACCTGGTTGGCCTTGAACTCACAAAGATCCACCTGCCTCTACCTCCCAAGTGCTGGGATTAAATGTGTGTGCCACAACTTCCCAGCTCTCCCTTCTCCTTTTTAAATGGCTGGAACCTTGAAAACTGAAGGCTATTTTTATTTTCCTGAGGGGATGCTGGGGGCCTGACATTAGGGCCTCAAGAACTCTAGGCAGAGCTGGGTGTGGTGGCACACACCTTTAATCCCAGCACTTGGGAGGCAGAGGCAGGGGGATCACTGTGAGTTCGAGGCCAGCCTGGTCTACAAAGCGAGTCCAGGATAGCCAAGGCTACATGGAGAAACCCTGTCTCAAAAAAACAAAACAAACAAAATACCCTCTAGGCAGAAGCTCTATCACTGACACATATCCCCACCAATGCTTTGTAGTTGTTGTTGTTGTTAGCTTTGCTTTAGCATCTTCTTGTTTCATGGGTCCAATATCATACTCCTTTACTAAAGATGCCACTAGTTTGTTGTTAGGTATCTTCCTTCTCCCTCACTGGTTTTCCTGCCATAGTTTGAGAGCGTCCATCTTATTTTAGAGACTTTTAGAAGACTTCTGCAAGTGGGTTGCCTGCTTTTCTTTAAAAGTGGCCCATTAAGAAAGAGTGACGAGGGGCTGGAGAGATGGCTCAGAGGTTAAGAGCACTGTCTGCTCTTCCAAAGGTCCTGAGTTCAATTCCCAGCAACCACATGGTGGCTCACAACCATCTGTAACAAAATCTGGTGCCCTCTTCTAGCCTGCAGGGGTACATGAAGGCAGAGCACTGTATACATAATAAATAAATAAATCTTTAAAAAATAAAGAAAGAAAGAGTGATGAGGGCTGGAGAGATGGCTCGGAGGTTAAGAACACTGACTGCTCTTCTAAAGGTCCTGAGTTCAATTCCCAGCAACCACATGGTGGCTCACAACCATCTGTAACAAATTCTGGTGCCCTCTTCTAGCCTGCAGGCAGAATGCTGTATACATAATAAATCTTTTAAAATTCTTTTTAAAAAGAAAGAAAGAAAAAGTGATAAGAAGCCCTGTGCCAAAACTATAGGGCTTTGCCTATTGCTTTCTTTGCTACGGGATTATTTGAGGACAAGGTTTTGAAGGAAATTTCTGCTTTGGCATCTTTAGAAAATTCTTTTTCTTTCTTTTTTTTTTTTTTTCTCTCTCCAGAGCTGAGGGCCAAACCCAGGGCCTTGCGCTTGCTAGGCAAGAGCTCTACCACGGAGCTAAATCCCCAGCCCTGTAGAAAAAATCTTTTAACTAAAACTAAAAATTTTAGATTTTTAAAAATTATTTTATGTCTGTGAAGTATTTCCTTTGCATGCATGTATGTGTACTACACACGTGCCAGGTGCCCTCAGAGGTCGGAAGAGGGTGTCAGATCCCCTGGGACTAGAGTTACCGATGGTTGTGAGCTGCCGCGAGAGCACTAGGAATCAAACCCAAGTCCTGCGCAAGAGCAACAAGAGCTCTTATATGTTGAGGTAACTCTCCAGCCCTAGATTACATTTTAATCGAATTAACTTATTCCTTCAATTTCTAAAAGATTTGTTTTATTTTGTAAGATTGTTTATATTGTTTTTTAAAAATATTATCTGTATGCAAACGTCTCTACGTGCAAGTTCCCGTGGAGGCCAGAGGATGTCAGATCTCCTGGAGCTGGAGTGACAGCTGATTGTAAACTGTGGGTGCTGAGGACCAAACTCTTGGGTCGTCTGCGAAACAGCAAGCATTCTATCTTTTTTTTAATGCTGTTTCACATATTTCTACCTTTTCTGGAGCCCAGCGAAGGCAAGAGGTAGGAGTCCTTCAAAAATTCGTGGTGTCACTCAATTCTCGGTAGGTTTTCACTTCCAACTGTGTTAAATGTTCTACCAGTTTACGAACCCTTGGGTTGACTCTCTTGTCTTTGTTTGGTTGTTGTTTTGTTTTTGTTTTTTTGATACAGGGTTTCTCTGTGTAGCCTTGGCTGTCCTGGACTTGCTTTATAGACCAGGCTGCCCTCGAACTCCCAGCAATCCACCTGCCTCTGCCTCCTTGATTGCTGGGATTACAGGCGTGCGCCACCACTGCCCGACTCTCTTTAAAGAATCAAACTGGGGAGCTTGAGTGGACCACAGTGCAAGGAGATGGAGTTTAATAAACAGTTCAGGAACCTATTACTTAAATAGTTTATTACTGTGTGATCTGGAACTCTTTACATAACCTGCTTTAGGCTCAAAGTCGCTATCCTCCTGCCTCAGCTTCCTCATTGCTGAAATCACAGGTACACACCACTACACCTGGATACTCTCTGTCCCTACACAGATATCTGCTCAGGATGTTTCATAAAAAAGCAGTCACACAACATGACTCTTTGTGTCAGTATCCTTTGGGGTGTTGGGGATGGCAGCAAAGATGCTGGGATGCCAAGCATGCCCTCTACCATGGAGCTGCCTGCTATCCTGCGCTTGTGTCTGTTCACTTAGCATGCATTTTATGTTATCCGTGTGGAACTATTTACCCTCACTCCATTTTTTGTTATGGCTGGATAATAATCCCCTTTAAAGACATAGCACAGTTTCTGTATCCAGCCATTCATACATGTATCCATCCACCAGCTGTTGTGAACGGTATTGCTATCGGCACTTAAGTACCAAGATTTCCTCTAGCACTTGTTTCTTTCTTTCTTTTTCTTTTGTTTTTTGTTTGTTTGTTTGTTTGTTTTTCAAGACAGGGTTTATGTGTGTACCCCTGGCTGTCCTGGACTCACTTTGTAGACCAGGCTGGCCTCGAACTCATAGACCTCTGCCTGCCTCTGCCTCCCGAGTGCTGGGATTAAAGGCGTGCGCCACCAACCCAGGCGGTTGTTTTATTTTTTAAAAAAGGTTGTTTATCTTATCTTATATGTATAGTCATTTAGCCTATAGGCATATGATGTGCACCACATGTGTGCTTGGTGCCTGTGGACGCAACAAAAGGGCATGAGATCCCAACAGATCATTGTGAGCTGTCATGCTTGTGCTGGGAACCAAACCTGGGTCCTCTGCAAGAGCAGCGAGTGCTTAACCCACTGAGCCTTCTCTCCAGCTCCTCATTTTTGGGGGGGGGCGGGGGTGAATGGCCAGGCCTGGGATCACTGGCTGCTGTAGAACTTCTCCATTATATATTTTGAGGAACCAACAACCTCATCCTGCATTGGCCGAACCCTTTCACAATCCGACCAAGCATGAGAGAGTTTCAATTTCTCACCAGCATCTTGCTGTCTAGTTTTAATTATGGGGGGGCATTTAATTGTTTATTGTGTACGTGTGTGGGCACCTGCATGTCATGGAACACATGTGCAGGTCAGAGGACAACTTGAAAGAGTTGGTCCTCTCCGTCCATCAAGCGGATCCTGGGTATTGAACTTGTGCCACCAGGCTTGGCAGCAATCGCCTTTACCCGCTGAGCCATCTCACCAGCCCCGCCTTCTGGGTTTTTAATTACCAACATTGTCTAGGTAGGTGTGAAGCCGGCCCTCATTATGCTTTTGATTTGCATTTCTCC